>NC_039367.1:97871525-97896157 GCF_003573695.1 Papaver somniferum
CCTTTGCTTCCTTGTCCAAGATTTTGTTGGGCTTTCTTAGACAGCTTGCTGAGGTAGCATCTTTTCAAAACCTGATGGGATTATAGGAGGAGACTTTTTGTTGTTGTTTACCACCTTCAATCTATCAGAAGTTTTGATGGATGGAGATCTTATTAACTTTATGCTCGAGTTTTCCTTGGTGCATTCAGCACTTCCTCCTCCTCCCAAGGAGAAACTTTGCTCCTTATCCCATTCCATGAAATTTGTCTTAGAGGGGATATTTGTGAAGGGATCAGCGAGATCAGCAGACTTCAAGTTATGAAAGAATTCTTCCTCCGTGATAGCTTTGCTATTTACCTCCCCTTCTTCATTACCTGTTTCAACAACTTGTATTTCTTTACCATAGAAACCCATTATTCTCAGAGCATTTGGGATGTCATTGTTTGTGACTTGTACTTTTACTAGGTACGAATCTGATGACTCCGAGTTTTCATTCTCACTGCCCTGAGATGGTTGTTGGCTGATATTTGAAGTACCCCCAACTTCCATACTACGATTGTTCGTTGCTCCCTCTTTGACAGTAGCTACTATGTCGACTGGTTTACATGCTATAGCTCCATGATCTGGAATTCTACAGATCTTGCATAACTTTGGGTGGATTGAGTAAGCATACCCAATCCTAGTCTTTTTGTCTCCCACCTTTGCCCACATTCCAGTAGGCATTTCTTCTTTAACATTGATAAGAACCATGACGTTCACATTCTTCTCATCTTCATCTCTCCCATATGGTCTTTTAGAATCTTTTAGAACTCCTGTTGGTTTGCTGATTTCATACAAAGCTTCCCAGGAAGTCATTCTTGTTGGAACCCTCTTTAGGTGGATTCTCATTAGAACATAATCAAGCATCTTTTTTTTATCACAAATATCTTTTTTTATCACAAATAAGTTGTAGCTGGCGTTTAGTAATTGTCTGTTCGGAGTGCAAACCTGTCTTTTAAAAGACTTTTTCATTTATTTGTGATTTTATCCATGAAAAGAAAAGAGTAATAATTTTTAACGACAAACATCTTGTTTTTATACAACTGATTCAATTGATACTAGACTGAAAAATCTCAAAAATCATTTACAATGGATTTTCCACTAGTCCACCCATAGTTCTACAACTAATCGTTTATTTCTTATGTTTGAAATTTGAAGGTAAATTCAAAGCAGTGTGATCTTGTCATAGCATACTGATTTCTCCACCTATCCTCGAGGAGGACGAAATTTTTGTCCGACATTCACAAATTTAAAAAAAAGTCTATCCCATTTTAACATTATAGTTCAAGATAATATGTAAAATGAAATAAGCTTGTAATGACTATCAAAGTTTACTCTAAAGTAGTTAGATTTAAGATGTTTCCTCGAGTAAGATAGAAATGTCACTGGTTGGTAAGGTGGCCGAAGGGCACAACAATTTTTTAACAATATTAGTGAATAACTATGATTTTTAAGTTAAAAGTTTAGATTGAATAATTTGATTCTCTATACACAGAAATTATACAGAGAGAAGAAAAAAAAAGAAAGAAAAGAAGAGACGGTGAAGTTGTGTGACTGCGAACCAAGAAAAGGAAAGGATTGAGAGTAAAAAACATACACATTTATACCGCGCAAGCCACGGGATTTCTCTCCGTAATTCTTGCGATCACTCTAGAATTATACTCCGTAGTAAAACAAAAGCGCATCATGGGGCCAAAATCATTAGAAAAACTAGGAATCCTATATTTGGTTGCTAGACTCGCAACAAAATGGGCACCGCGGTTTTATTTTTTGCAGACTCGCAACAAGATGGATACGACTATATTATAGAATATATAAGTTTTATTTTTTAAATCAATCTAGAATTGTACTACGTAGTAAAAAAAACACGCAACAAGATGGGCACGACTGTATTATTGAATATATAAGTTTTATTTTTTAAATGTTGGGGACATTTTTTGCAATGCGAACGACTAGTGCTTTTCAGCGAAATTGATTAGCTCTCTGGCTCCTCTTGCGGCAACTCCTCCAGTCTTGGAGTTTAAAAAGCAACCTCAGCATTTCAGTCTATACGTTGTGGACATTAGTATGTTTTTTCTACTTGTCAGTGGCGGAGCCAACTTTTAAGTTTAAGGGGACTAAAAAATTTTTGATAAACTTGGTGGACTAGATTATTAAAAATCAGGAGCTAAATCCTAAAAACTAGAGGATTAAACTAAAAAACTGAAGAAAACTAAGGGCTAAACATGGATTTTTGAAATTTTAGTGGGCTAGAGCCAGGGTTAGTCAACCCTTGGCTCCGCCCTGCTTGTGGGTCACTTCGGGTATTTACCTTGAAACAACAAATTAGAGATGGAGGAATTCAAAGAGTTTGATTCTTTCGTCTCCTTCACGTAGATAATATCATCTTGAATTTGTTTATTTTCTTGTGTGCATATTGTATTCCTTTCAAGTTTGCAACTGTCTGGGTATGATGGGGTTTGTTATTACTGAAGATTGTGATTAGAAGACTGTTTGGATGATTATTTGAGGTGATTTCCAGTCCATAGTTTTCATTTTGATCAAGTTTGGAACAGATTCAGTTAGTATGCTAAATGTTTGATAAAATGTCTGACAGAGATTAACACCAAAGCCAGCGTCACTCTGAAGGCTGCTGCTGCTGCTGCTGCAACCATTTCATTCCCTCTAAAGAAAGCTTCAAGATGTAAGCTTTCATTAATATACGCAATTTTTATCAGTTATAATGATGTAAAAGTTGAATGTGTTAGAAAGGATATTATTAGCTGTTGTTATGGCTCTAAGAAATGAGGTTGCAAACTGTCAGAACAATCTTTAAGTTGAATTATTTAACTGTTGATCAGACAGCCATCTACATCACTGAACACTTCAAACTGGAAATGAGAGGCATTAACTAAAACATATTCACCTCAGTCGCCAAAACGGCAAATACAGACCTGTTATTATTCTTATTGCAATGCCCCAAGTTACAAGTAGAAAGTAAGGGCTCCTTAATTGGTGCTCAGAGAATCACTCGCTCTACAAGGATTAAAGTAGAACCACACCTAAGCCATGTAGGTATTTCACTGATATTGTGGTTTCAATGTACCAACTGGCTGGGTTTTCGTTTTTTCTTTTTATGTTTGATTGATTTGTAACAGGATGACTATTCTGAAGATGAACAATTTAAGGTCAATTGGAAAAGAGCAGCTATCAATAGTGGCTTTGGTTTTGGATTTGTTGTTCTTCCACACTTTCCAAATACTTGTTTAATAATTGTTATTCAGCTTTCCCTAATTAGGGGGATGAACTCATTTCTGCTTATTAGTTTCCCTTCATTGATACCCCTCTTGCAGAAAACATGGGAGTGCTTTTGTTTTTCGCCAATATCGCCTAATTGGTTTTGCCCCAATTGCTCTAATTCAAAGAGTTTCTATGCATATTCTTAACTGGGGTTGTATACGGAGAGATGAATCGTAGCTTAGAGTTGTTTATGGATTGCTCTTAATTGATGATACTCACAATGGAAATAATGAGATACTTTTTAGTTTTTTTAGGGCACAGTTGTACTGGTAAATCCATAGAGTTACCATGTTTTTGCAACCTAGGGTAGCGTGGATATCCTAGGTACCCAAATGAAGCGTGGCATTACCATTGATATTGCCTTATGGAAGTTCGAAACTACCAAGTACTACTGCACAGTTATTGATGCTCCTGGACATCGTAACTTTATCAAAAACATGATTACTGGTACTTCTCAGGCTGATTGTGCCGTCCTCATTATCGATTCTAACACTGGAGATTTTGAGGCTGGTATCTCAAAGGATGGTCAGACTCGTGAGCACGCTCTTCTTGCTTTCACCCTTGGTGTCAAGCAGATGATCCGTTGTTGTAACAAGGTATACCTTTCTCACAGTTATTTTCCTGTCTATAAAATTTAGACTTTCCAATGCTGTTTATCCTTCCCGTGGCTAACTATTATTTCATGTGTTTCGTGTTTGTGTTTGTAGATGGAAGCCACCACCTCCAAGTACTCAAAGGCTAGGTACGATGAAATTGTGAAGGAGGTCTCATCTTACTTAAAGAAGGTTGGATACAACCCAGACAAACTTGCCTTTGTTCCCATCTCTGGATTCGAGGGAGACAACATGATTGAGAGGTCCACCAACCTTGACTGGTACAAGGGACCAACTCTCCTTGAGGCTCTTGACAATATCTCTGAGCCAAAGGGACCCTCAGACAAGCCCCTTCGTCTTCCACTTCAGGATGTTTACAAGATTGGAGGTCTTGGAACTGTGCCAGTGGGACGTGTTGAAACTGGATTCATCAAGCCTGGTGGTTGTTACCTTTGGACCCACCGGGTTGACCACTGAAGTTAAGTCTGTGGAGATGCACCACGAAGCCCTTCAAGAAGCTCTTCCAGGAGACAATGTTGGGTTCAATGTCAAGAATGTCCCAGTGAAGGATCTCAAGCGTGGTTTCGTCGCCTCGAACTCCAAGGATGACCCTGCAAGGGAAGCTTCCAACTTCACCTCCCAGGTCATCATCATGAACCATCCTGGTCAGATCGGTAACGGTTATGCCCCAGTTCTTGACTGTCACACATCTCGCATTTCTGTGAAGTTTGCTGAGATCCTCACCAAGATTGATAGACGATCCGGAAAGGAGCTTGAGAAGGAGCCCAAGTTCTCTACGTTTTCAGTTGCAGCGTATCTAAGTTGCAAATCAGAATACTCACACTAAAATAATATATCTTGATATATTAACTGTAAGAGAAAGTAAAGGAACACTAACTGCAGAGAGGATTAAAAATTTAAAAAGACGATTGAGATATCATTTATTACTGCTGCTTCAGAGAATAAAAGAAATATAATTGAAAAAGAATCTTGGGGTTTCTTGATTTTCTATGTGTTTCTAAAGGAGATGAAATCTGTAGCGAGATAGAAAGAAAGAGAGAGATGGTGTATGAATGAGAGATTATGAGAATATGTTGTGTTTATATAGACTTAGACTTGGGGATATTCAGGAGTGGTGAACGTACAGTAGCCCTCGCTTCTTGACCTGATTCACCTGGTGCCCTAAACTTAACCTGACCCAATCTCTATTAACGTTCCAATAAGACTTCCTCCCTCAATATCTGTTTTCCCAGGTGTTGCTCTTCCGGCAATTGTAACATCACCATCGTATATACACGTCACCCTTTGTGGAATGGGATAGTGGTGGGTCAACTTACATCGATAGGATTTCCTCGGGTGTATTTTCTGGTTCACCCTTCTTTGCCTGCAATAAGCATTTGAGAATGTTCAGTTCAGAATGAAATATTAAATGGGAATAACAGCAAAACAGTATATAACTTCATTAATAATCCTGCACAAACCATAGATAAATCAAGCAAGGAAGTTGAAGAAACCACCCACCTTAAGAATAAATCCAGGAGTGTCAATATTAGTGAGATTGGGACCATGTGCATACTCAGTTCTCATGACAATCAGCTTAGAAGAAACTGTGGTTTTAGTCTTGTTCAAAAGAGCCTCTGTCCTCGTTTTATTAGTGTCAGCAATCTTAGATGCTGATGAAACCGGATTTCCATATTCTTCAGAATCCTCTTCCTGTATTCAACCAATATGTAAGTAAGATGATACACTTGGAATGCAAACCACCTTCAGATAGAAAATGAACATGCACATGTAGTTAAAGCTTCTAAAGTGCAAAACGAATACAAATTCATGGTTCTTAACTCCTACATTACCATTACCATTCTCATAGAATTCAATTTCCTTTTCAGAAAATGAGAATCCAAAATCAGATACATACAATTTCAAATTGCACATTTGCGTTATGCCTCATTTTACAAAAAAAAAAATGACCATAAAGGGGACTCCCTCCCTTCGAGCCTTTCGGTCGGTCGACCCAAATATAAAAAAAAATAAATGTGATCAGAAATAGCTCGATTCAACCAATGTACATTTTAAAAGGACTTTAGATACATCTTAAGAAGTTGCTTTTACTTGAAGAAGCAAAATACGTCAGAAGTTAGGCTAAATACTATAGCGCGTATGGATACGAGAATCAGAAGCCAGTATGTTTTCCAAAAATTTGACTTTTTTGTTTCTAAAAGTTATTTTGAATGTCACATCCACACTAACTTCTTGCATTTTTTAAGAACGCGCAATTGGGGGATATCAAAACTAATTGAGTAATTGGGGGATATGAATTACTTCCCCCATCCAATAGTGATTGCTAAGGGGTGTTTTTGGGGGGCAAAAATACTAAAATACTCTTCCTTCAAAATAAAAAATCAAAAAACAAAATCATATCCCCGTTTCCATCTTCACCTCTTATTAATCTCTTTTAGGGTTAGGGATTTGAAACCTAAATATTCCCCACTCCCTTTCAAATTCTAAATTTTCCCCACTCCCTTTCAAATTGTCTTCTCCTTCTCTGTCGGCTCCTCAATTTGAAATCGATTCTTTTTTTTTTTTTTACATTCGAAAGTGATGAATACCATGCCGGAAGTGATAAAAAAATTCCAGAAGTGATGAAGACCATGCCGATATAGATGAAGACCATGCCGGTAGTGATGAAGATTATGCCGGAAGTGATGAAGACCATGCCGGTAGTGATGAAGACCATGTCAGAAATATATTTTTTTACATCTTCGGAAATGATGAAGACCATGCCGGAAAATGGTGCCGGCATGCTTGGTAACTAACATTAAATGCCGTAACTAAGTACCGGCATGCTCAATAGAAATCTATCAATGCCGGTACTCAAGTGAATTTTTTTTTCAAGTTTCTGGATACTTTACATCATGTGCCGGCAAAGAAATTCAAGCATCATACGATGCCGGTAGCTGTACCGGCATGCTCTAGAATTAACTGACTGTACCGGCAGTGGACTGAAAAACAGAAAAAAAATCAAAACGAACTGACTGTGCCGGCAGGTCGATCACCGAAAATTCTGCCTAGAGGCAAACATTTATGAAAATTTCCAACATATGCCGGCATGGTATTCATACTTCTTCTGCGCCGGTACCGAGCTTTTTCAGAGAAAAAAATGGAGAATTCAAAGAAAAAACTTCTTTTTATAATTGAGCTAAAGATTCAGCAACAACTCTCTTTTGAACGTGCATCTGAACGCACCATAAATTCCAGAATAACTTCTACACCGACAGATAGAAATTCATCTTTTTAGGTAAAACAAATAAATATATATATATATATATATATGTATATATATATATATAATAAAATAAAAAATAATCATTTAAATTTTAAGGTAGACAAAAATATCAAAATTGGCTTTGGAGCCCACAAAATAAAACACAAACGAAGTCCATTTGAAAGAACGATTTTTTGGGGACTACTCGAAAAATGGGGGGAACTACTCTCAAATTTTTGGGGTGGTTATTGGTAGTAATTTCAAATCACCCCTTATCTGATTTTTTCTAAATATCTACTTTATCCTTAATGATTAACTTAGTTAGTGTGATGATTAATTAGTGTTAGTGTTATGATTAGTAACTGATTAATTAGTGACTAGTGAGTTATATTAGTAGGATTGTTTTGTTATAACATTATTATTGAGAGATAAGAAGAAGAAGAAGGAAATATGAAGAAGAAGAAGGAAATATGAAGAAGAAGATGGGTGAACCCAAAAATCTTTTTTTGAGTTTAGTAATTATGATTTGAGTGATTCATGTGATGATACTTCAGAATCAGAATCACAACCCCCTTCACCTCATTGTGTATTTGTCAATACTTCTAATGATCCAAATATGAGTTATTTGTTAGATGATGAAAACTTTTTTCTCCAATCTCAAGCTAACCAAACAAATGATGGATTTCATCAGCCACAACCTGAAGATGAAGCTATGGGTACTCAGGTATGCCTCATATTTAGTTAATGTAGCTTGAATTGTGCAAAAATTTGGCCAAACTCAAAATTTGTGGAAAAAATTTGGTGAGGTCAACCTAGTTCGGTTACCAAATTTAGCTTGCGAGGTAACCGAACCGTTCTTAATGTGTAGTTCGGTTACTAAATTGAACAGACGCAGGTAACCGAACTACATGTTAATGGTGGTTTTTTAGAGTTCGGTTACAGTGTGTTGTTCGGTTGAGTAGATATCAGCACTTTTGATACCGAACTTTCTGTTCGGTAAGGTCCAATAAAAATATAAATACAGCGTTTCTAACCGAACCTCTGAGTTCGGTTTAGTCGAGTTTTTCAGTTTTATTGCCAAACTTGTACATAGAAAATCTAAAGATCGAGTTCGGTAAGAACCCAATTTATTTCTGTAAACTACACCACCGAACTTTGTGTTCGGTAGGGTCGATAAAAAGTTTACATTACCGAACTTGTAAGGAATTTTTTTATGGTATTGACGTTGTGCTATTACTTGTGTGATCCAATAGAACCAATGGAAAACCAACCTTCCCCAGTTGGTATTTTGTACGATGACACATCCCATCACTATATGAATGACTTGGTATTCCCAAATACGGAAGATGCAAAGAGTTGGGCTAGACAACATGCACAAAAAGACATGTGCGTATTATTATTGAATGGGAGAGAAAGCAAAACTCGGTTTGAAATGGTTTGTGAGAGAAGCGGTGATCCTGATAAAAGCCACAAGAGGAAGGGTTATGTTTATAAAGGAAAGACAAATACGAAGAACAAAACTTTCTCAAAGAAGATTAATTGTCCATTCAAGCTTGCATTTAATTACAATGAAGATAAGAGTGGATGGGTTCTTTACAGGGTTATGCAAGGTTGTCATAATCATCCTCGTCCGGAGCATCTTGAAGGACATTTCATGGTGGCAAAGCTAACTCCTAAAGAGATGGACAAGGTATCTAAAATGAGGACAATGGGTATTTCACCGGTTCAAATGCTCCAAATACTAAAGGAGGATAACAAGGATAACCGCTCATCTTTGTCCACAATTTACAATGCAATTGAGACAATTAGAAGGAAGGAATGGAGAGATAGACAAGTAATGCAACAATTGTTTTTTTTGGCCCAAGAGAAAAACTACGCGGTTCAGAAGGATGTGGATTCGGAAGGAGAGATAACACAACTCTTTATTGCGCATCCGACAAGTGTTCAATTGGCTCAATGCTTTCATCAAGTTCTAATAATGGATTGCACTTATAAAACGAACAAGTACGAGATGCCATTGTTGACTATTGTTGGGCGTACTTCGACGAAGTCACCGTTTACCGTGGTTTTTTGTTTATTAAGAGATGAGCAAGAACCTAGTTTCATTTGGGCACTAAACCAAGTTAAGGCAAGAACCTAGTTTCATTTGAACCTATCTTCTCTTTAACATGAACAATTTCTTGCTCTTCTTCATCATCATCCTTTCCTTCTTCTCCATCCTCTTCCTCTTCTTCTTCATCATCATCCCCTCTCTCTCTTCACCATCCTCTTCCTCCTCTTCATCGTCTCCCTCCTATCCCTCCTCTTCCTCCTCTTGTCCGTCTCCATCTTTGTCGGGTTCTAGTTCTTCTTCTTCTACATTTCATTGGTCTTCATTTCCTTGCTCTTGTTCAACCTCTTCATTTCCTTGGCCTTAATTTTCTTGATCTTCTTCGTCATCATTCTCTTCTTCAATAACATTATCAATTGTATTCTCCATCACCTCTTCATTGACATCTTGGATTACATCACGAACATTATCTTGGTTGACTTCCAGTAACAAGCCACCTCCATGTTTAGCATTTGTGGCACCACGTTTTCGGAAATCTAAATGTTTTGCTCCACAAGGGGTGGGAGTTTTCAAATCCTCATCTAGTTGTAGTCTCAATCTTTTTCCTTTGTTCCTAATGAACAAAAACCAAAGTATTAGCTAAACATAAGAGAATATTGTGTTATCAAATCAAAAAGAACTAAAGAATAAAGTAAACACAACACTTGTGATTAGCAGACTATAGTTCGGTTACCAAATTTTTTTTGCATCGTAACCGAACTACATATTTCAAAAGTTCGGTTAGCCATAAAAATTATCGACAAAACCGAACTCATTCTTAACTTTTGAAAATTTTAGTTCGGTTACGAGAGTTTTTTTTACGAGCACACCGAACTAAAATTTCAAAAGTTCGGTTAGCAAGAGAAATTATCGACAAAACCGAACTCATTCTTTCAAAGGAAAGATTGAGTTCGGTGACGATATATTTTTTTTCGAGTAGACCGAACTGTGTAGTTCGGTTACCAGATATTTTTCAATTTTTTGCGAGCACACCGAACTGTTCTTATTTTTGGAGTTCAGTTAGCAATTCTAGGGTTACACAAAAAATTCTCCTAGCCGAAATGTCTATTGTAACTACCATTTTCAATGGGTATTGATGATTTCTAATCGATTTCTTCAACAAATAACGAATTGAAAAGAATGAGTAAGAAGGAAATTACCCGCGGATTTTCATTTCACTTGAATCGGACTTCTTGGTTGTTGTTGGATGATTGATTTTGCCTCTGAACGGTGGTTCAAGTTCTTTTTGAAGTAGCAATTGTTTTGGGAGATTCACTATATGTGGGAGTCCCGGACTCAATCTTGGAAGTCTGGGTGTTTGCTTGGCACGCATTGCTTATGAAGATTGATTAATCGACGATGAAATTTTTTTGAATCGACGATTAACGTCGATGTTGACGAAGAAGAGGAAAAGGAAGAAGAAGATGAAGAAAAGAATAATCAGTTTTGAAACCGATTTTAAGTTTTTTATTAAGGTTTTAATTAGGATTTAATTAGTGGGCTAGATTAGTGGGTAGTGGGTTAGATTAGTGGGTTATTAGGGTTAGTTATAACCTTAATTAGAATAAGAGAAGATTAGTCTTCCCTAATCTTTTAGGACACCCCTTATAATGTAGGGTGGACATTTGTATCACAAAGTAGTTCCCACTTTTTTGAGTAGTCCCCAAAAAAATCGTTCATTTGAAAACGGAGAGAAGCTTGTTCATTCTCATAGTACCCTGCTTCACAAAGGCTAACCGAAGAAATTTGACTTTCCTAACAAATTAGCATTAAGTACATCTCCCCCTAACGAACTCCAAATGGATAGGAAGGAAGTGACAAATTCAAAAAGGTAGGGACGCATTTTAGATGTCCATCGTTGTCTGATAGCATAAGCGAACAACAAAGATTTGCATTTCACATGAAACACGCGTTTTTTCTTTATTTAACTGGTCTTGTTTTTCGAACATAGAAATTATTGGGCCGACCGACCGGAAGGCCCGTAAGAGGGAGTCCCGGAAATTGATTTTGGTGGTAGTCTTTGGGTAGGGCTGCACAAAACCGACTCAACCCACTAACCCAACCCACACCCGCCTGAAATTACCCGCGCCCGACCCAACCCACTTAAGAACGGGTCGACTATGGGCCACAACATCAAAAACCATCGTATGGTGGGTAGACTGTGGGTGACAACTTCCCTCGCCCGACCCAACCCACCCACCCACCTAAATATTTCTGAATTAATGCTAACCCTTAGATTACCTATCCTAGATAAACCACATCCATTGAAGTGATAATGTATAATGCCTAAACCTAATCATCGGTAGATTCTTTTCACTGAAGAGTCTTCAATCAGTTCCCTTCAATGGAAGTCTCAGAGGCTCAGTTTATTTTTTCATTTTCTCTTCGCTTTGTAAATCAAATCACAACATCACCAGCAGCAATCAATCAACATCGTCATCAGTAAACCAACAACCAAAGGTGAGACTAGGAATCATTGTAATTTGTAAATACTAATTAGGGTTTTGTTTCCTAAGATTGATTTTGGTTTGGCTTATTTCAATTGGGTTCTTAATGTAATGTTCATTGTATTTTATGGTGGGTAACCCACCACCCACCCGATCCAACCCACCGTAATGTGGGTCGGGTGAAAAGCGACCCATTGTAATGTTGGGTTGGTTGCGGGTGACAACTTCTGTTACCCACCATCAGTGGGTTGGGTGACGGGTGAGGCCAAACCCGACCCAACCCGACCCATGTGCAGCCCTATCTTTGGGCCATGAAAATTCCAAAATACCCTTAAATTTAAAAATCAATTCCTTCACTATCCTCCTCATTTCTATTTTTATTTTCACCCCTACCATTGTCACCGACAGCATCACCTTTGCCGACACCACCCACACCCACAGTATTGCCGCCGAGGCCATTCTTTCCACCACCACCACCACCACCATTCTTTCCTTAACCACCGCCGTATTTAGCACTGCCATCACCACCACCGTTCATTTTTCCACAGCCAACCCCATCACCAATTTAACCAGTACTCTTCGTTATACTTAATCAGTTAATTTTGATTCTGTCACCACCAACACCCTCCAACAGCACTACCGTCACCGCCAGCAACAATTATCACTAATTCGACCAATTTTCAATTTTGCTTCACTGTGTAGCACCGCCAACACCCTCCACCATTGATCCATCATTATCACTATCACCACCAGCACCAGCAACCAATTTCGATTACATTTTTCAGTTTCACCGATTCCGAATTTCAATTCACACTCACTGCCACCACCATCCTCCACCTCCATCAGTTTCATACACAACACTTCAGTTCATACACCAATCCTGATTGTTGAGATACAAAGGAAAACTAAAGTTAATTGGATAATCCAATTCAATCGAATACAAACGTTAGCTACTAATTGAAATACAGAAACCCTGACCTCTAATACCAATCGAATAGATTGCAGAAGAGAGGGCGTGAGGCTACGGTATTTGTGACAAATTATTTTTGCGAAGAACAAGATACAGTTTCTTTTGATCGGAACAGAGTGGGGAGATTAATTTCATGGTAGAACGGAGATCTCTCTTTCTTAAAGGTGCGGCTGTAAATGTGAGGGAAAGAGGAAAACTGGAAAAGGTAGTGAATAGATTAGCTAGGTTTAGGCTTCTTTTGTTGTGGTTAATTTCAAAAGATAAAGTTCATTCAATTACAAAGCTTTAGGCTTCTTTTGTTGTGGTAAGTGGCCATTAAACCTGCACTTGGCGGAAAGTAAGGATAAAGTTCTTTTGTATACCATTATCAAAACATTGAGGTTCAGGATGCAAGCACATAGCATCACCGCCAAACATTGAGGTTCAGGAGGCAAGCACATAGCATCACCGCCACGTACGACTGTCATCACCACAAAAAAAGAATCCCAATATAATTATAAACAATTTCGTGCCGATACAGCTTAATTATAAAGAGAAAAGCAAAGTGGTTTCATATATGTTCGGGGATCACAATTTTTTTTTTTTACCGTCTCAATATAATGGCGTTTTGTTGTTTTTTTATTTCTGTTCGTCCCGCCCCACCGTGACAACGGTGTTCTAGTTTATAGTGGTGCGGTACTGTATGTTATGGCAGTGGCTTTGTATCAGATTAAAATTATTTTTAGATCCAATAAAATTTGGGGTTAAGTTAACGAAATTGATTTGTATCAGATTAAGTTAGGACGATGGAAAATGAACTACACAAACACAAGTATTTGACTGAAAGTTTTCTCCAGTGACTGATAGGATAGTGAAGAAGTTCAAGAAGATAATTATTTCTTTAAAGCTACTCCCTCCGTTTCTGCAAAAGAGATACTTTCACTTTTTTTAATTTAGCCTATTTTTAGACTAAAATGAAAGAGTGAAAGTATCACTTTTCCAAAAACAGAGGGAGTATTAGATTAGGAATGTGGGTTTTATTTGAACGCGCGATTGGGGATATCAAAACTAACTGGGGATATAGCTACATGACAAAAACTGGATCCAAATATCAAATCTAGGTCACCCCTTATGTAATTATTTTTTTAATTCCTAATCTAGCCCTCACTAATCAGGTTTAGTGGTTAATAATAATTAGTAAAATCTTAAGTATTTGTGGGATAGATTAGTGTGTATTTTTATTTGAATTTGTGTGAGTGAGGTGAGAGTAGGAGGGAAAAATATTTTTGAGTGGAAATTTTTTTGTGAAAATGGAAGATGATTGTGAGGAGAGAATTGCAGCTGCTGAATCTTTAGCTCAACTACAACAAAAAGCATATCTTCAATCTTCGGTTAATGATAACAACTCACAATTGGACTTATATGATGAACCAACACCCCTGGAATATGATTTTCGTGAGAATAAAGTGCTTTTTGAAGAACCAAACCAAGAAAGTAAACAAGTTGAACATACAAGCATCCCCAATACACAGGTAATGTTGCTAAGAGGTCGAAAATTTGAAAAAAAAATTTGAAACCGCCATTTTTTTCTCTGAAAAAGCTTGGTGCCGGCACACATGTAGTATGAATACCACGCCGGCACCACCATAATCGGCATGGTATTCATACTATTTCCATGCCGGCGAAAAATATCCCCCATTTTGAAACAAGTGTCGGCGTGGTCTTCAACCAAAAAAATCCATGCTGGCACGCAGTTAACTTTTTACCTACCACCGAATATTCCATGGAATATCCAATCCGGCATGGTTCACTCCCAACTTTACCATGTCGGCACCACAAGAAAAACATCCAGGAGTTAAAGAATTTTGAACTTAAATACCAGCGTGGTATATAAATTATCGATCACGCCGGCACAGGATTCCGGCGTGATTTATAAATTACGTAGAACGCCGACACAAATTACCGGCGTGGTTTTAGAATTATCTACCATGTCGGCGCCGATTTCCGGCTTCGAACCTTGTGTAACGACCATGCCGGTATTGCCAATTCCGGCATTAATGTTCAAGAAAAAACAATGCCGGCACTGTTTAAAATTAGGTCCTCTTTTTCAAGTGCAGTTCTGAAATGCCGGAACATTATGATGGAATGCCGGCACTTGTTTCCGGCTTTGGTTATTTTGGCGGAACTGTCGTCGAGCATGCCGGAACTAGTACTCGGCATAGTAATTTAATTTTTTTTGAACTAATTCAATTTTCTTTTCATTCATTCCTTAGATTGTGACATACATTGATCCAACAAATTCAAAACCGCTTGGTCCGGATACGTCTGAATACTATAAAATGCCTCCGGTATGTTACAAAACAATACTTTTCAACTAGTTTTTAGAACTTTATGTGGGGATTTCTTGTAATGAACCTTATAATCTCCCATTGTTGTCCTTATGTAGGGAATAAAAGATCCAAACGAAGCAATCGCTTGGGCTAAAAAGACGGCTCTTAAGAACATGTATGTGTTGGTGAGGAATACCCAAGGTTCAAATACCTGTTTTGTGATAGTTTAAGAGAGAAGTTGGCAATACAAGAAGAAGGATAGCCATAAGAAAAGGGGTTATGTATATCCAAAGAAGACTAATAGGGTATACAAGACTCGTACGAGGAAGGATAATTTCCCATTTAAGCTTGTATTCCATCTAAGAGACAAAGAAAAGGAATGGGATTGTACGGTGTGGTTTGGCTGTCATAACCACCGGGATCCGAACGATTTTGTTGGTCACTCCCTAGTGGCGAAGCTAAAACCTCATGAATTCGAGGATCTAAAGATAATGACCAAAGAATGTATCAAACCAAGAGTGATTCTCAGAGGCTTTATGGAAAAGGATGATCAGAACGTTTCTTCCCTAAGTATAATTTATAGCGCACAGGCAACCATTAGAAGGGTGGAATGGGAAGGGAGGACCGTTATGCAAGAATTTGAGAAGATAGTTTGGGTCACAACTACACGCGTATCATTAAAAGAGGATCGGACAACAAACCCCCTTCAAATATTCATTGTGCATCCTTTGCTTTCACAATTGGCTCATACATGTTGTGGTGTCCTTATAATGGATTGCACCCCCAAGACAAACAAATACAACATGTCGTTGTTCAACATCGTAGGGAAAACATCGGACAAGGTATCATTCACATTGGTTTGGTGTTTAATGGAAAATGAGAGGGATCACAATTATCATTGGGCATTACGACAATTGAAATTATTGTTCCCGAAAAATCAATTACTGAGGGTCATCATAACCGATCAAGATGACACACTAACGAATGTTATATCCGACGTATTTCCGGATACACAAAATTTCCTATGTACATATCATATAGGTCAAAATGTGATAAAATATTGTCATGATTTGTTTGAACCCTCTAAGGAGGATATTAAGAAGAGAATGGTTGCTCAACTAGAGGAAGATGTTCGCAAGAAGAAACTATCACCCGAAGAAGAAGAAGATGAAAGAGGAAAGATTAAAGAGCGAGTGGACAAAGAACACGATGAAAATCATAAAAAAAGTGGTTGGAATTTCTAAAGGATTGGGAGAAAGTTTATTGGTATCTTACCGAGGATATATATGAAAAGAGATTGAACATGTTTATTGTCAAATATAACGAAGTGTATCCAAGTGTCGTCTCATATTGTCGGGATAAATTGTTGGATAAGTTTAAGGAAAAATTTGTGCGTGCATGGACAAATCGGTATAGACACTACGAGAATGAAGCAACTAGTATAGTGGAGTCCGCTCATGGGAGATTTAAATATCTCATCCAGTCCGGCCAAGGAAACGTGGTTACGGTCACCGAGGAAATGGAGCAATACTTTAAGGCTGATATCGATATGATCAAGAAGGCTTTTGAGAAAAGCTCAATGGAAAGGATGTCATCACATTTTCGATATGGTAATTTGCTCTAAGTAATAGAATTCAAGGTCTCGCATTGGTCAATAAAACATATGATTAAAAAAATGAAAAAAAGAGATAAACTACGACAAACCGGGTGATGTGTGTATTTGTCCCGACATGTCTTCGTTGGGGTTTCCTGATAGACGCATTTATGTGTCTAATATATCTCAATTGTATATAGTGTTAGTGCTCGATTTTGTACTTATTTGGTTATTTTATTTATTTGTAGGTGTTTTTGGAAAAATAAGGTTTTGCGGCGAAAATGGCTAAAAATGTGGCATTTGGACCTCCGTAGATAACGTACCAGAAGCGCCCCAGAAGTATGTTGGAGACACCCTGAAAGTACCCCGGAGGAACCCCGAAAAAGTGCAGAAAACATCCCATAAATATTGCTAAAGGGACACCGGAACTGGATAGGGGGAGGTCATCTTTAAAGTTTCAAAACTGGATTTTGGCGGGAAAAAAGGCAGCAGCGTCAACAGTTTTGGATCAAGGATTTGAGCGACCTAGGAGGCGATTCAATGGGCAAATTTGGTACCCACGGACTCTACAAGACATAAGGGACCTGTTAGAAGCGATTAGACCCATCTGATTGGGCTGGATAAGTCAGAAAATCCACACAAAGTCAAGACAGTGCACACGGTCCCTGTTTAGGGTTTTGAATTGGTTTGAAAGATTTGGGAGAGATTCTTGCGTGGAATATACTTCAAAACAGTTTAGTCCAAGTCCTAGAAGATATTTGAGTCGAGAGAATAGCTAAAAACAGCCTGGAACACAACAAGAAGAGGATTATTCTTCAAACAACCCGTAAAGAATAATGGAGATTTCCAAGGGGTTTGATCGAGTTTCAAGGTGATTCAAAGCCTATAAATAGTTGGGTTTAAGTCATAGAAGGGTTATAAACCCTTAGGAGAGAGTGTAGAGTCGAGGAGAGCCGAGGAGAAGCGATTACAGAGAGTTACAGTGCTGCTGTTGCTGTTCGAGGAGGAAGAAGAATAGGAAGAACAGACCTGCTAAGGCAGTCGTTCTTCAATAGTCTTAAAACCAGAAACAAGTGTCGTAGTTCAACAGCGCTAGATATGTATCGTTTATAAACGGCAGTACTCATCTTTGTAACCGTGACGCTGTAACGTTTATACAGCGTTGCAAACTTCTCCTTATCACCATATTCATCAATAAAAACACCTATTAAGCAATTTTGAGCAAGTTTTTGATATGAGGAGCTAAACCCCTTAGCCAAGGCGACGGAGGAAGCCATTGGTCCTTATTTATGGTATAATTCTAACTTTATTATTTATTTGCAATATTATTATTTGATTATTTGCATGGAATTGAATTTGAAATATTAGTTTTTATTGAATAGTTGTGAATTATTTTGATGAAGCATGCTAGGTTTTAAAAACTTTTGATGTTTTATACTTTGTGATTAGAATTATTACTTCAAAAATCTACAAAAGGCATACTATTAGAATCACTCTAAAAGAAAAATTGCATGAATATTAATTATTAGAATTTATCAAATAATGGGTCAATGGTGGAATCCAAGTCTTGGTGTTTTTCCCTAAAGTTTTCAAACAAAATAATTTGCCTGTTTAAATTTAAATCTAAAAACTGTTTTCTTCACAAGTCTGAAAAGACCCTGTTTACCACTACAACTACAATCACTATTTGAAATACATCAAATTTTTGGCGCCGCCGCCGGGGATTTATTTTTAGGTAGCATTTTTTTAGATTTATTATTTATTTATTTATTTTGTTTATTTTTATTTGTTCCTTTTTACGTTTCTTTTTGTCTTTGATTTGCAGGTTCAACGTGAAAACTAAGGACTTGGAGAGGAAAAAACTTAAAGCGAAAGCGAAAAGAGAAGGAAAGAGGACAATTTTAGGATTTAATTTTTAATTCTTTTAGAGTGTGTGAGGAAAACTGTAATTTTATTTTAATTTTTCTTTTTGAATTTTAAATTGGACTGGACATTTGGACTTTAATTTTTAAACCCTACGGAAGGGTACCCTTAAATACAAACTGTGTGCAGGGAAGGACGGTGATTACAATATCACCTCGGCCCCTCGGGTTCGCACACGGCATAGGAGTCGTGGCCCGAGTCGACAACAACGGTTCATCCCGCGTCTGGTACGGGAGGTAAGTCCAATCGAAACACTCGTGAATCCCCTGCAAGCGAGTTACTGTACTCCTTAAGGTGCTAATTGTTTGAGGACGAACCAGACTGTATTTATTTTCCTAGTAAAGGGCAAGGCCTGGCCTAAACAAGATAAGGGTTCGGATTTCATCACCGTTCTCTTCTTGTCCGCCTTAGGAAAACAAAACCTAACGCGAACCCAAGCTTTAAAATCTGATTAGAAAGAGACCTAGGGTATCGAGCTTGTTAGGAAAATTTTTCGAAGGATATTGGTTACCTTTTAAGCAATCTCGAAGATCATAATGGTTTCGGTGAGTTGAATGCGTGACTGCGCCGCCTTGTGATAGCGGTGAGGCCTTGGGTATCAAAGCTCCACTGAGCTTCCCTCGCCTTGATTCAACTTACTTTAACTCGGATTGATTCCAGAGGGGTTTGCTTAAACTGTAACGAATTCCCCTTCGAGAGATAGAAGCTAGTCTAGAAACAATCTAAGTGGAGCCATCATGCTTTTTGTTTGCTAGAAATATTTAGGTTTTCTTTGGTGGAGTCGAGTCGGACTTGTTTGTGATTGTATAGAATCCTTCTGTAGTTTATATTTCTTCGGTGATGAATCCTTTTGAGGAGACGCCACCTGCGATGACGTTGCGAGAATATATGTCTAGAAATTCTTGTTATCAAGAGACGTCTTCGGAAATGACTCTTGGTGAATATATGCGTGGGCAGCGATATATGGATACTCCAACTTTTATTGAGGAATCACCTCTAACGATCTATGAGAAATATTATAAGCATAAACCATGTAGTTGGGTACAAAGCTTGAGAATTCGTGAATATCAAAAATTATATTGTGATGATGATGAGGAGGAGGATGGTGATGATGATTATAATGATATTTCTAGTTCAAATCCAAATAATTTTAATAATTATTTACCTATTCAAAAGGACGAGGATTTGACTAGAAATACCCCCGTTTTAGACGATGATTACGAAACTGATGATGGTTTAGAGGAACCAGTTTATCTTGAGAGTACTGTTTTCGAGTCAAACGATTTAGAAACAATAGTCTTAGATGAACTCATAGAGATTAGCGGGGATGAACCTGACTTAGAAAAATCAATCGCCCACTTTCAGGAATCTGATGACCTAGAAATTAGGGAGATTATGACCAGTCTACCTAGAGACGCCGAAAACTCTAAGTTTGGGGGTGATTATCATTCTCCATGTTCTTTAACTCTTACAAAAATCCCTCACGTGGGACTTGACATCAATGCCTCAACCATCTTACAAGACTATCTTCGTACTCGTTTTCCCGAACTTAATAATATTCAACACGAGTCTCAACTGTTAGAAACCCATCCTATGGTTGATGAGGTTAGCCCAGGCAATAATACCAAGATTGACTTTGTTTTCCCACCAAAAACTTTTCTACCAATTGTGGGAACTTTTGATTTTAAGATGTGTCGGTTACTAAGTTTTGAGACTAAACCTAATAACTTTAGGATATTAAGGTCGACACATTTTCTTAAGGAAGACCACCTCTTTCATTGTGGTCAGCTGTGTGAGTCAAATATGATTGACTTAGAGGATCCCCAGTTATTCAGGTTGTTGTTATGTGCTTATAAGTTCTTAGTTGAGTTTTTTTCAGACTCTAATACCTGAACCGGATCTTAGGTTTGAGGAAATCCAACCGATGAAAACCTTTTATTTGGACCCTTTAATAGAGCCTGAACCACAACTATATGTAGTTGTCTTAAGCAAGGGTATGTTCGGTATCTTCTTGGTCTGTTGCAGTTTCCTCTTCTTGTGGGTAACACTTTTTGATCCAGATGACCCACAGTTATTCCGACTACTACTATATGATTCTACGTGGTGACTAATACCTTTCCTACGTCTGGCTGAAGAATTTAAACTTAGCACTTCTTGGGAGGTAACCCAATATTCTTGCGACACGGTAATATCTTTCCTTATCTCTTTTGCTTCAAGTGGTAACAATTTCTCCTCGTTCATGCTGTTAATTTTATCATTAGAAACATTTAGGACAATGTTAGATTTAAGTTTGGGGGTATGGGAGAAACTTTTTAGTTGCACTTTTGAAACTTCTAGCGTCACATGGTATCCGGTTAGCTAAGTTTACATATTGTTTCTCACCGAAAAGATTGAAATTGGAATGCTACAGATAACAACTTATTGAGACATTAGAGAAAAAGACATTGAGATCCTTGAAATTCAGGAGAGAACTTGTTCCTTTTAGAGGGTAACCGTGATGGACCTAACCATACATGATGGAAAGGCAAGTAGGTCAGGAAATGCCAGAAAGACAAAGCAACCTCACAATGTAGTCTTAGTTACTGGATTGCGACTCTCTCTCAGTAGAAACTTATCATCATCAACAAGCGGAGTGACATCAAAATTTATGAAAAAGTTGAAGACGTTTAAGGTTTAGAAGCAACAATAGAAAAGAATAATTCAAAAATAAAAGTTGAAGACTTAGTTACAAGAAGTTACAAGATCAAATGATATAAGTTGTTGAAGTTCATGATACCAAGACATCACAATTTGTGAAGATCCAAGTTCTAAAGTCCTTCTCTCATGGCCATTTAAATTTTTGTCTTGTTATTTTTGTTTAAAAAAAAATGAAAAAAAAAACAAAAAAATAAAATAAAACATCATTACGTTCTTTTTGTTCAATAAGGCCATAGGGAAGAAGAAATTTAGCAAGAAATCGAAGAGAAGAGTTAATTGTCAAGGTTCTATGAGGTTCGAGAGTTTATCATCAACAGTTGAAGACCGAAGAAGGCGTTGTTTCTACTGGGCACTGTGAGAGAGTCGAAGAAAGATGCATTTTGGTTGCTTTGTTAGTCTGCTTTCAATCTGACACAAGATATTTCTAGCACTGGTTTAACTCATCACACGTAATTAGTCCAGCTGTATAACAGATGTCCCTCTCATTTTTATCTCTCTCCTAATCTTATCCAGCTGTAAAGCAGCGGACACATCTTACAATGTTTATCTAGATGTATAGCGGATATCTCTTTATCTAGCAGTCGTGTGGATGTGTCTCCCCTTTTCTTCAGTTAGCTTTAGAGCTGACACCTTTAACTTCTTTGGCATTCTAGTTACTTGGAGATAGGTTGAGAATATGTTTGTCCTCATAGCTCTTTGGATATTTGTGACCAATTAGGAGTAAAGGTTTTGTGGGTATATCTCTGGTAAGCCCTCCCGAGACTATAACTCGGCCACCAGGGCCACCTAGGGGTTTAAAGGCTTATTGCATACGCTAAATGCAATCGACGATGCCTGCGACAGTGAGTTAGGATTTTATTTTGTAGTTTTGATTTGCTCGGGACTAGCAAATAATAAGTTTGGGAGTATTTGATAGACGCATTTATGTGTCTAATATATCTCAATTGTATATAGTGTTAGTGCTCGATTTTGTACTTATTTGATTATTTTATTTATTTGTAGGTGTTTTTGGAAAAATAAGGTTTTGCGGCGAAAATGGCTAAAAATGTGGCATTTGGACCTCCGTAGATAACGTACCAGAAGCGCCCCAGAAGTATGTTGGAGACACCCCGAAAGTACCCCGGAGGGACACCGGAACTGGATAGGGGGAGGTCATCTTTAAAGTTTCAAAACTGGATTTTGGCAGGAAAAAAGGCAGCAGCGTCAACAGTTTTGGATCAAGGATTTGAGCGACCTAGGAGGCGATTCAATGGGCAAATTTGGTACCCACGGACTCTACAAGACATAAGGGACCTGTTAGAAGCGATTATACCCATCTAATTGGGTTGGATAAGTCAGAAAATCCACACAAAGTCAAGACAGTGCACACGGTCCCTGTTTAGGGTTTTGAATTGGTTTGAAAGATTTGGGAGAGATTCTTGCGTGGAATATACTTAAAAACAGTTTAGTCCAAGTCCTAGAAGATATTTGAGTCGAGAGAATAGCTAAAAACAGCCTGGAACACAACAAGAAGAGGATTGTTCTTCAAACAACCCGTAAAGAATAATGGAGATTTCCAAGGGGTTTGATCGAGTTTCAAGGTGATTCAAAGCCTATAAATAGTTGGGTTTAAGTCATAGAAGGGTTAGAAACCCTTAGGAGAGAGTTTAGAGTCGAGGAGAGCCGAGGAGAAGCGATTACAGAGAGTTACAGTGCTGCTGCTGCTGCTGCTGCTGTTCGAGGAGGAAGAAGAAGAGGAAGAACAGACCTGCTAAGGCAGTCGTTCTTCAACAGTCTTAAAACCAGAAACGAGTGTCGTAGTTCAACAACGCTAGATATGTATCGTTTATAAATGACAGTACTCATCTTTGTAACAGTGACGCTGTAACGTTTATACAGCGTTGCAAACTTCTCTTTATCACCATATTCATCAATAAAAACACCTATTAAGCAATTTTGAGTAAGTTTTTGATATGAGGAGCTAAACCCCTTAGCCAAGGCGACGGAGGAAGCCATTGGTCCTTATTTATGGTATAATTCTAACTTTATTATTTATTTGTAATATTATTATTTGATTATTTGCATGGAATTGAATTTGAAATATTAGTTTTTATTGAATAGTTGTGAATTATTTTGATGAAGCATGCTGGGTTTTAAAAACTTTTGATGTTTTATATTTTGTGATTACAATTATTACTTCAAAAATCTACAAAAGGCATAATATTAGAATCATTCTAAAAGAAAAATTGCATGAATATTAATTATTAGAATTTATCAAATAATGGGTCAATGGTGGAATCCAAGTTTTGGTGTTTTTCCCTAAAGTTTTCAAACAAAATTTATTTGCCTGTTTAAATTTAAATCTAAAAATAGTTTTCTTCACAAGTCTGAAAAGACCCTGTTTACCACTACAACTACAATCACTATTTGAAATACATCACTTCCGTGTCGTCATATGCTTGTGAAGTATGAAGAAGTTATACATATTGAGGTTATTGATCCGTTTTGGAAGCACCTATCTTTTTTCCCTCCCCCTACGGAAGCTCCCGGACAATCACCATGGGATACAAATGAGGCAAAGGAATTCTATGGAGCTTACTCACGTGGAAACTCGGCTAAACGACAAGTATTGTTGAGCCAACTAAGGCTAATTACATGCCCATGGATAACACAAAATGAAGAGCCAAGAAAGAGAGATCCGCCCGGTAGACCACAAACTAAAACGACAAGGAGAAAACAAAGGAAAGAATTGAAAGCAATGAGTCAACGCGAATGTGAAGACGAGGCAAGTAAGAAATGAGACCCAACCGGATGTGAGCTTTCAGAAGAAAGGTTCGCGGAAGCGCCGGTTCCAAATAAAAGGGGTAGGCCGAGGAAGGAACCGCCATCAAGTCAACAACAAACGGGGAATTCCGTATCCACTCCACAAGCCGGTGAAGTGTCGGTTCCAAAGAAAAGGGGTAGGCCGAAGAAGTGCCGGTTCCAAAGAAAAAGGGTAGGCCGAAGAAGTTACCGCTATCAAGTGAAGACAAATGACAGATTCCGTATCAACACCACAAGCCGATGAAGTGCCGGTTTCAAAGAAAAGGGGTAGGCCGACGAAGGTACCCGCATCGTTTAAACAAGAACAACAAGTCGAGAAAGCGGATGCCACACCTAGAGTCGATGTAGCGGAGGTTACAAAGAAAAGGGGTAGGGCTAGGAAGGTACCAACAATGATTTAACAAGGTGAGCATTCCAAAGTCACACCCATAGTTGAAGAGGCGGCTTTGCATATCAAAAATGAAAGGCCGAATAAGGAACCTACATCAAGTCAAGTACATCAAGCTGAAAATTCCGAAGTCACGCCAAAGATAAGTGATAGCAAAGATAAGCGACCAATGCCTAGTCATCAACAACAAGATGGTGAAGTAGTCTCTTTTAAAAAATGCAGCGGTAGGCCAAGGAAGTACGGACTCCCAACACATAC
>NC_039367.1:97896257-97899864 GCF_003573695.1 Papaver somniferum
CTTTTGACTTCATGCTCGCAATTAACAATGGATGTTTTCAAAATCTAATTTAGGCAATGATTAGAATCACAATTTCCTTTGATTGGAGTTATATTGTCTAGAATTGCATGATAAGAATTGTTATTGAATCACATAAATTTTGGTGGATGGTGGAATCCTGATCCCCAGTAAAAATTCTCTCCCATATTTTGTTAATATTGTGTATATAATTTTTATAAATCTAAAAATCCATTACCTTCACAAGTCCGAGAGTTTGAACCTTTATTACTACAACCACACGAAAAATCTAGTAACCATTTTGGCGCCGCCGACGCGGATTTGTGCTTAGGTAGAATTTTTTTTTAGGTTTATTATGTTTTTTAGAATTGTTTGTTCCTTTTTACGTTTCTTTTTGTCTTTATTTTGCAGGTTCAAAGTGAATACTAAGGACTTGGGAACAAAAAGCTTAAAGCTAAAAGAGAAGGAAAAAAAAGACATAATTTTCTTTTTTAGGATTTAATTTTTATTATTATTAGTTTTTTTTTGTATATAGCTTTTATTTTTTTAGAATTTGTAAATAGGGTTTATTTTTCATAATTTTTGTAATTTTTGGACTTTTTATTTGGACTTTATTCTGGACAATTGGACTTTATTCTTTTTTTAACCCTACAGAAGGGTATTATTATTAAAAAAAAAAAAAATATTTTATAAACTGTGTGCAGGGAAGGACGACGATACTATATCGTCTCGGCCCCTCGGGTTCACACACGGCATCGGAGTCGTGGCCCGAGTCGACGACAACGGTTCATCGCCCGTCTGGTACGGGAGGTAAGTCCAATCGAAACACCCGCGAATCTCCTGCAAGCGGGTTACTGTCTGCCTTAAGGTGATAATTGCTTGAGGACGAACCGCACTGTCTTTATTTTCCTAGTAAAGGGCAAGGCCTGGCCTAAACAAGATAAGGGTTCGGATTTCATCACCGTTCTCTTCTTGCCCGCCTTAGGAAAACGAAACCGAACGCGAACCTAAGCTTTAAAATTTGGAATAGAACGAGACCGATAGGGTAACGAGCTTAATAGGAAACTCGTTCGAAAAATATTGGTTGGTCTTTAAGCACACTCCAAAGTTCATGATGGTTTCTGTGAGTTGAATGCGTGACTGCGCCGCCTTCTAATGCGGTGAGGCCTTGGGTATCAAAGCTCCACTGAGCTTCCCTCGCCTCAATTCAAATTACTTTGACTCGGATTGATTCCAGAGGGGTTTGCTCAAATTGCAACGAATTCCCTTTCGAAAGATAGAAGCTGGTCTAGAAACAATCTAAGTGGAGCCATCATGCTTTTTGTTTGCTAGAAATCTTTAGGTTTGTTTTGGTGGAGTCGAGTCAGTCTTGTTTGTGATTGTGTAGAATTCCCTTGCAATTAATAATGTCGAACTGGTATGATAGAAGCCAATACAATGAGTATCGACCTGAATCTGATTATGGACATCATCCTTTTTATGACCATGTTGGGAATAGTGGTTGGGAACGCCATCCTTTGGAAGGATATGGGTCATACCCTGGTGAGCCCAATTACTATCCACACATGCATCAGTCTTACGAGCAAGAAGATTATAGTACTAGTTCTTCATCTCTAGAGGATACAATCAAACTATTGAAAAGTAGTCATTTTTATGATCCTTCTGATAATTCCTCTTTACTAGAGTCAACACGTAAGTTAGCTGAGTCGAAGCGTAAGTTAGCTGAGATGAATAGTATAATTATAGACGAAAGAACTACAATAATGAGTGAACCTTATTTATAAGACCACCTCAGGCGGATAGCTGAGACGAACGAAAGAATTGCTCGAAATTACTTGAATTGCCAATATAGTGTATCCAATAATACCCTTGAGAATGAAGATAGTTATTTACATAATCAAGATAACAAGGTTAGAATTGGTAGTACTACTTGTTTTGATGAGGTTCGATCTTTTTCATGTTATTATGATGAGGATAGTAGTAATGAAGAATCTGAAATATGTAGGCATAGTGATCAGGAATCTATTAATCCAATTGAGCTTTATAATGATTATATTATTTCTAGTTCAAATCCAAATAATTTTTATGATTATTCACCTATTCAAAAGGACGAGGATTTGATTAGGGATACCACCGTTTTAGACGATGTAGTTTTTCCTTTTGATTACGAAGCCGATAGTGGTTTAGAGGAACGGGTTTATTCCGAAAATGCTGTTTTAGAGTCTAGCGACTTAGAAACAATAGTATTAGATGAAGAAAATATACCCGTAGAGATGAGTAAAGATGCACTACCTGATAATAAAGAATCAATTGACCATTTTCAAGAATCTAATGATCCAGAAATTAGGGAGATTGTAACTAGTCTATCTAGAGACACTGAAAACTCTAAGTTTGGGGGTGATTATCACTTCCCTATTGCCTTACCTTTAACTCTCAGAAAGTCCCTACACTTAGGACTTGATATCTGTGCCTCGACCATTTTACAAGATTACCTTCATACTCGTTTTCCCGAGCCTAATGATGTCCATGAAGGAGTTCAGTCGTTAGAAACCCATCCTCTGGTTGATGTGGTTTTCCCAGGCTATGATCCCCAGATTGACTTTTTTTTCCCACCAAATAGTTTTCTTCTAACTGTGGGAACGTTTAAAATGAGTCGAATATTAAGTTCTGAGACTAAGCCGAAGTACTTTAGGTTAATAGAATCGACACATTTTCCTAAGAATGACCACTACTCTCACTGTGGTCAACTATGTAAGTCATATCTGATTGACTTAGAGGATCCGCAATTATTTAGGTTATTACTTAGTGATTCTAAGTTCGTATTTGAGTTTTTACAGACTCTAAGACCTAGTGATTCGGATCCCATCTATGAAGAAACGCAGCCAATGAAAATATTGTATCAAGATCCTTTCATAGAACATGAAGCTGAACCACAATGGGACATAGGTATCTTCATCAGGAAACTAGATAAGGGTACGCAATACATGTTCACTTTCTTGCGTTATTGTAGTTTCCTTTGGTCAGCTCTATTTAGTTTTGAAGACCCACAATTATTTCGACTGTTACTTTATGGTTCGAGTTGACTAATCATTTCCTAAGTCTGTCTGAAGACTTTAAACTTAGCACTTCTTGGGAGGTAACCCAATCTCATGCAACCCGGTAATATCCTTCCTTCACTCTTTTGCTTCAAATAGTAACTGTCTCTCCTTGTTCATGCTTTTAATTTCATTTTTAGAACATTGAGGACAATGTTAGATTTAAGTTTGGGGGTATGGGAGAAACTTTTTAGTTG
Source organism: Papaver somniferum (assembly GCF_003573695.1). Taxonomy (NCBI): domain Eukaryota; kingdom Viridiplantae; phylum Streptophyta; class Magnoliopsida; order Ranunculales; family Papaveraceae; genus Papaver; species Papaver somniferum. The sequence continues at coordinate 97,899,547 of NC_039367.1, forward strand.
CAATAAATAAACTCCAGAGCCTAGAAATTTACGCCTATTGAGGATAGCACTAACCAATCTAAGTGGATGGAAACATTTTTGTTTTAGGAGCTGAGGAACCAATCTGACTAGATGGAAACATCTATAGAGTCTATTCATAAAAGCACAGAGCTCAGGTGTTAGAAATAACATGATAGTTTCGCCATATCTCGTCGAGTCCTTTTCACTTTCTATTTTTAGTTTTCTTTTATTTCAAGTGATTTGGTGGGGCACACGATTCAAGTTGTTACCTTTGCTAGGGTGAAATAGAGTGATTGGGTTACCTTTTCAAAAAAAAAA
>NC_039367.1:97900041-97901520 GCF_003573695.1 Papaver somniferum
AAAAAAAAAAGAAAAAAAAGACCAGACCAGTTAGACCAATCGGAATAAGTATTAACACTTGGATAGCAATATGCGTGTGTTCTCCCTATTTCCGTCGCCTAAGCAAGCGTGGAATTCAGGACCCGTGGGAACTATCGTGTAATCTGCTTACAAGAAGCATACGCTTGGATCCAAAAGATCTATTCATGCTGTTAAGTTAAAAAAAATGGTTATTGTTATGTGTAGTCAACTGCTGGTTCCCTTGTATTTTCCAGTTTGTTGATCTAGATTTAAGTTATTGACCACTGGTTCCCTTGTATATGCCAGTGTGTTAATATTAGTCAGACCGGTATCTCGGTCATTTAGGTTAGGTTCACCTTGGCAGAGGCCTTCAGACAGATATGGGAAACACCGTTCATTTTTCAACCATCTACATTTTTCTTTTTCCATCTTCTTAATATTTTCATGTGATTAGTCTGACTCCGAGTATGATGTCCATCGTGAAACTATCTTAGTAGAGCTCTGTCACTTATATGAATTTTAGTATGCTTGAGTGCAAACTTGTATACAACAATTGGAATTTCGCGTCAGGGTACTTCCTCATGTAATTAATAAGTATGCCAACCAAGGAGGTTCTTTAGTGCTTTCCAAGATTTTTCATAGATAGCTAGGGTCTGGAGTATTGGTTTTTGTGGGTACACCTCTGATAAACCCACCCGAGATTAACTCGGTCACTTTTCAAGAATAAATTTTGCTCGAGGACTAGCAAATAATAAGTTTGGGGGTAAGCCTCTCTGGAATCAATCCGAGTGTAAGTAAGTTGAATTGAGACGAGGGAAGCTGCGAGGAGCTTTGATACCCAAGGTTTCACCGGTATTATAAGGCGGCGCAGTCATGCATTCAACTCGTAGAAACCATCATGAACTTCAAAGTATGCTCAAAAGAGTAACCAATATTTTTCTAACGACTTTCCTATTAAGCTCGTTACCCTATAGGTCTCGTTCTAGTCAAAATTTTAAGCTTAGGTTCGCGTTTGGTTTCGTTTTCCTAAGGCGGGTAAGAAGGAAATGGTGATGAAATCCGAGTCCTTATCTTAATTTGGCCAGGCCTTTCCCTTTACTAGGAAATTAAAACAACCGTATTCAAATCCTCACCATATATTCACCTTAAGGCATACAATAAACCCATTGACAGGGTATTCGCGGGTGTTTCGAAAGCTTACCTCCCGTACCAGACGGGCGAAGAACCGCTGAAGTCGACTCGGGCCATGACTCATATGTCATGTGCGAACCCAAGGGGACGAGACGATATTGTAATCGTCGTCCTTCCCTGCAAACAGTTTTATATTTAATGTACCCTTCCTTAGGGTTTAAAAAAAACAATAATTGTCCAAGTCCAAAGTCCAAATAAAGTGCAAAAGAAAAGAAATAAAAAAAAAATAATAATAATAATTACAAAAAATGGAAGGTCTCTAAAAAAAAAATTCTCTTTTTTTTTTTT
>NC_039367.1:97901730-97908014 GCF_003573695.1 Papaver somniferum
TTTTTTGCTTTGTCTTTTTCCTTCTCTTTTAGCTTTAAGTTTTGATTCCAAGTCTTTAGTATCCAACTTCAAACCTGTAATACAAAGACACACCCAAAGAAACGTAAAAGGAACAAATTAAATAAAAAAAACCTAAATATTCTACCTAAGCACAAATCCGCGTCAGCGGCGCCAAAATTGATGTGAAATTTTTGATTGTGGTTGTAGTAAATAAGATTTGAACTCTAAGACTTGTTAATATTAATTTTAAAGGAATAAAATAGAGAGTTACTGGGTCTAGGATTCGTCCAAACTCATATCAATAGGTTCAATTATTCATTCTCAAACAATTATCGGTCGACAAATAAAACAGCATCGACTCTTATTCTTGCCAAGGTAGATTCTCCGAACATTAATTATAAATCCTAAGCATGGTACATCAAACAACTAAGCAAGCATGACCCATCTAATAAAATAATAACTAATTTTGTTAAATCATAATTCTATTTTAATTAAGTGCAAAAGTCAAATAGAAAATAAAACAAAATCACCCAAGTATGAAGCCCGGCTTCCTCCGTCGACCCAGTGTTGGGGTTTAGCTCCACATGGTGAAAACACTCTCAAAATAATATTTAATTGCTCAAAAAGGTGTTTACAAGGAGAAAAGGTATAAAACAGGGCTTTTGTAACAGTTATAATTGTTACAGAGACAACAATAAACTGTTACTGACGATGTAGCTTCTACGACTCTCACTATGTGTCGCAACCACTGTAGATATACGACCCACGACTGAGTGTCGTTGTCACTTTTGGCTGTTCTTCGTTCTTCACTGTTTTTCTGCTGCTGCTGCATATTTCTCTGCACCAATTTTCTCGACTCTGTATCCTCCCCAATCACTCGATACCCTTCCATGATACCTTGTGAACATATTTATACGTGATTGCGATATTTAATCTCCTCCATTAAATCCAAATAATCTTCATTTACTCGGGTTATTTTCTTTTCATTTTTATTACTGATATTGATTTTCACGCGTTTTGAAGCTTCCATATTGCCATATGTAACTTCTTCACACTCCAAATAGTGGTTAGGTTCCTCCAAACACGAGCATCACACGTCTAACTCGATGTAATCCCGTGAATATCTTCTTCCGTGTACGTGCTGCCCTGTTTTCTTCTCACGGATTTTTCAGCCAAATTTGATCGAAACAAACACCCATACCAGCTTTGTTATGACATATCACGTCTACCCATTAAGTTTCAGCCCTTTAGTTTATCCAGAACTCCTTCAAGAATCGATCGAAAGTTACACAGTTGAGAATAAAATTTTCCCGCCAAAACGAATTTTTGAAATGTTGAAGATGGTGTCCCCCTACCCAAACTGGGGGTGCGAATAGCAGGTGCCCAACTGAGGTGCCCCTTATCCAAATTGAGGGTGCCTTTAGTACTTTTCTCCGGGAGTCCAAATAACACTTTTTGAGCAACTTTTTCCACACAAGTGTATTTCTCCAAAAACACGTACAAACACACAAAGCATCAAAATTAGTACAAAAATCGAGCACTCATAATAGAGACATTGAGTACAATTTAGACACAAAAATGTGTCTATCAAATACCCCCAAACTTGTTATTTGCTAGTCCTCGAGCAAAATTAATCTAGAAAATAACCGAGTTAATCTCGGGAGGGTTTACCAGAGGTGTGCCCACAAAACCAATACTCCAAACTTTAGCTATCTACGCAGAACCTTTGAAGGCACTAAAGAATCTCCTTGGTTGGCATACAATCATTGACTATAGGAGGAAGTACCCTGATGCGAAATTCCAACTGTTGTACACGAGTTTGCACTCAAGCATACTAAAATTCATATATAAGTCACAGATCTCTACTCAGATAGTTTATGTACATCATAACCGGAGTCAACCAATCATATGAAAGATTAAGAAGATAGATAAAGAGAAAAATAGATAGCTTAAAGTGAACGGTGTTTCCCATATCTGTCTGAAGGCCTCTGCCAAGATGAACCTATCTTAATGGACTGAGATACCAGTCTGACTAATATCAACACAACTGGCATATACAAGGGGACCAGTGGTCGATAAACCTAACTCTAGGTCAACACAACTGGCATATACGAGGGCACCAGTGGTCGACTTTATTGAATTTATTCCGGTTGGTCTGATAATCAAGTTTCAATTTTTTTTTTGGTATCTCAATCACTCTATTTCACCCTAGAAATGGTAACAACTTGAATCGTGTGCCCCACCAAATAACTTAAAAAAAAATAAAAAACAGAAGATTAGGATTCAACGAGATATGGCGAAACTACCATGTTTTTTTTTTTTTTAATTCTAACACCTGAGCTCTGTGCTTTTATGAATAGACTCTTTGGATGTTTCCATCTAATCAGATTGGTTCCTCAACTCCTACAACCAAGATGTTCCCATCCACTTAGATTTGTTAGTGCCAACCTTAATAAGAATAAATTTCTAGGCTTTGGAGTTTATTTATTGCAAAAAGCTAACCAAAAAGTTTCTTCCCCACCCCCAAACTTAAGTCTAACATTGTCCTCAATGTTCTAAAGATGAAATTAAAAGCATGAACAAGAAGAAACTGTTACCACTTGATGGATGGAAAAAGAAATAAGGAAGGATATTACCGTAAGCATGAGCGTGGGTGCCTCCCAGGAAATGCTAAATTTAAAGTCTTTAGTTAGACATCAAATACCTCAAAAAGGATTGTCACCTTCCAAAGTCATATATCAATAGTCGAAACAATTGTGGGTCCATAAGACTAAATAGAGCTGACACCAGTATGAGACAACTGCACTGGTTCAGAAAAATGAAAAGAAGGAGCACGTCCTCATCTAAGGTTTCTGTCAAGATAACTGGGTTTATCTGCGGCAGGTAATTGAACTTCTTATGTGTGTCTCGAAAAATAGATTCATCCGAAAAACGGGTCTCTAAATATTGATCACACATCTGATCTAAGAGAATGGTTTCCTCAAAATCATCTAGAGAATCTGCCAGTAAAGTGTCAAGCCAATTATCCTGAACTAAAATGCTAATCATATTCACTTCTTCGAAATCATCGTTCTCAGAAGGTTGTCTATAGTTGATGACAGCATTACCTGTGGCTAAAAATGGGCGACCTAAAATCACTGGGATTTGAGCACTTGGGTCCTGAATAGGCTGGGTGTCTAGAACAACGAAATCCACTGGATGAATAAATTTATCAACCTCAATCAGAACATCCTATATGACACCATGAGGAACTTTGACAGACCTATCAGCTAATTGTAGTGTCATTTTAGTCGGGTTCAACTTACCAAGACCTAGATGGGTGTATACATGATACGGGAGTAACTTAACACTAGCTCCTAAGTCAAGTAAAGCTTTATCGACCATGTGATTACCAATCACACAAGATATGGTGGGGCATCCAGGGTCCTTATACTTAGGAGCTGTTTTATTCAGAAGAATGGAACTTACTTGGCCAGCTAAAAAGGATTTCTTTTGGACATTTAGCTTACGCTTTCGTGTACAAAGATCTTTAAGGAACTTGGCATAAGCAGGCATCTGCCTAATTGCTTCTAACAATGGAATGTTAATGTTCACCTGCTTAATGTTTCCATTATCTCGTTGAAAGTCGACTCCTTCTTTGTTGGGGCTAAAAACTGTGGGAATGGGGCTCTGGGAACAAAGTCGGGAGCAGGACCCTTATTGGTCTCTTTGGAGACTCTATCAGTCTCCTCATTTTCGGTCTCAGAAGGGTGAACTACAGCATGTTCACTATCAGGCATGAAAACCTTATTATCAACTTTTTTCCACTCCTAAGGGTTGTAATAGAATTCACATGATTGTACGATTTCTCTCCTTTGGGATTAGGATCAGTATGACTAGGGAACCTTCCATCTTCTCTCTCAGTGAGAAACTTAGCTATTTGGCCGGCTTGAAGTTATAATTTAGCAAGAGACTGGGAATTATTCTTAAAATTCTGCTTGGTTTCTTCTTGAAAATTACCCTGGATCTTTACTAACATTTCATGGCTCCGTGATAGCATATCTTGGCTCTTTTTTAGTATCGCAAGAGATTCCTCTAAGCTAGTCATTCTATTCTCAGAAGGGTTTTGGAACTGGGCTTGACCCGAAGAATTTTTATTATAACCAAAACCTGGGGGAGGCTGAGAATTACTAGGTTGACCTGGATTTTGGCCCTTAGTCCAAGAAAAATTAGGATGGTTTCTCCAACCAGGGTTGTAGTTCTCTGAGTATGGGTCAAACTTCTGATGGTTCTCAAACCTAGCATTGTTATAGACAACATGGGCTTGTTCTTAACTAACCTGACCATCCCAAAACGACATATTGGGTTCTACTCCACAACTAGAGACTTGAGAGGCTCTAATCATATCATCAGTTTCAACAAGAGGCCTATGTTTAGGCTGATTCAATTCCAAAGCTTCTAACCTTCTAGATAAAGCAGCAAATTTAGCATCTGACCCGAATCTTGTATCTACCATATTAGTGCTACTTCTATTGACCAAGAGTCTTTTAGTGGGTTCAACACAAGACTCCCACTGTTGGGATTTTTCAGCAATAACTCCTAAGAAGGTAAAAGCATCATCGACATTTTTACTAGTGAACTCACCAGCGCACATAGATTCGACCATGGTTTTGGTCGAATAGTCTATACCATCATAAACAATTTCTACTAGTTTCATCTTATCAAATCCATGGTGAGGGCACTGGGATAAGAGATCATTGAATCTCTCTAAAAACCTATAAAGAGACTCTCCCTCTTGTTGCACACTGGAACTAATTTTCTGCCTAACAACTGCAGTTTTATGCTTAGGGTAGAATTTCATATAGAAAGCAACAACAAGTTCTTGCCATGTTTCAATGGATTCGGATGGTAGGTTATTCAGCCAGGTCTTGGCTTTATCTCTCAAGAAAAAGGGAAACATCTTAAGTTTCAAGATTTCATCAGTAAGGTCTTTTATTCTAATTTTCCCACAAATTTCCTCAAAGTCCCTAATATGAAAATAAGGGTTCTCATCATCTTTCCCTAAGAATATAGGGATCATCTGAAGAATACTAGGTTTTATCTCGAAATTAGCCATAGTGGCTGGCAATTTAATGCAAGAGGCTCGGGTAGACCTAGTAGGGAACATGTAATCTTTCAAAGTTGCCATCACTGGCACAACCGAAGTACTAGGGGTACTTTCCTCACGAGGAGACAGATTCTCAAAACTAAAGTTTCCAAAAACAGGGCTCTCAAAAGAAGAGTCTTCGAGGTCCCCGCTTTCACAAAAAGAACTTCTAGGCTAGTCACTAATCAAACGGCCAAAAGTATTTCTTTTCCAAGCCCTTTCGGGCATACACTAGAAAAAAAAACAAAAATCCTAAAGGAAGGGGGGTTCTAAGCAAACACATAGCAGGATGACTCCACCAAAACAAACCTAAAGATTTCTAGCAAACAAAAAGCATGATGGCTCCACTTAGATTGTTTCTAGACCAGCTTCTAATCTTTCGAAAAGGAATTCGTTACAATCTGAGAAAACCTCTATGGAATCAATCCGAGTTTAAGTAAGTTGAATTAAGACGAGGGAAGCTGCGAGGAGCTTTGATACCCAAGGTCTCACCGGTATTATAAGGCGGCGCAGTCACGCATTCAACTCGCAGAAACCATCATGAACTTCAAAGTATGCTCAAAAGAGTAACCAATATTTTTCGAACGACTTTCCTATTAAGCTCATTACCCTATAGGTCTCGTTCTAGTCAAAATTTTAAGCTTAGGTTCGCGTTGGTTTTGTTTTCCTAAGGTGGGCAAGAAGGAAATGGTGATGAAATACGAGTCCTTATCTTAATTTGGCCAGGCCTGGCCCTTTACTAGGAAATTAAAAAAACCGTATTCAAATCGTCACCATATATTCACCTTAAGGCATACAATAAACCCGTTGACAGGGGATTCGCGGGTGTTCCGAAAGCTTACCTCCCGTACCAGACGGGCGAAGAACCGCTGAAGTCGACTCGGGCCATGACTCATATCTCATGTGCGAACCCAAGGGGACGAAACGATATTGTAATCGTCGTCCTTCCCTGCAAACAGTTTTATATTTAATGTACCCTTCCTTAGGGTTTAAAAAAAAAAATTATCCAAGTCCAAAGTACAAATAAAGTGCAAAAGAAAAGAAATAAAAGAAATAAAAAAAATAAATAATAATAATAATAATTACAAAAAATGGAAGGTCTCTAAAAAAATAAAAAATTCTCTTTTTTTTTTCATTTTTTCTTTCGCTCTTTTTTTTT
>NC_039367.1:97908182-97944605 GCF_003573695.1 Papaver somniferum
TTTTTGTCTTTTTCCTTCTGTTTTAGCTTTAAGCTTTGATTCCAAGTCGTTAGTATCCAACTTCAAACCTGTAATACAAAGACACACCCAAAGAAACGTAAAAATAACAAATGAAATCAAAAAAACCTAAATATTCTACCTAAGCACAAATTCGCGTCGGCGGCGCCAAAATTGATGTGAAATTTTTGATTGTGGTTGTAGTAAATAAGGTTCGAACTCTAAGACTTGTTAAGATTAATTTTAAAGGAATAAAATAGAGAGTTACTGGGTCTAGGATTCGGCCAAACTCATATCAATAGGTTCAATTATTCATTCTCCAACCATTATCGCTCGACAAATAAAACACCATCGACTCTTATTCTTGCCGAGGTATATTCTCCAAACATTAATTATAAATCGTAAGCATGGTACATCAAACATCTAAGCAAGCATGACCCATCTAATAAAATAATAACTAATTTTTTCAAATCATAATTCTATTTTAATTAAGTGCAAAAGTCAAATAGAAAATAAAATAAATTCACCCAAGTATGAAGTCCGGCTTCCTCCGTCGACCCAGTGTTGGGGTTTAGCTCCACATGGTGAAAACACTCTCAAAATAATATTTCATTGCTCAAAAAGGTGTTTACAAGGAGAAAAGTTATAAAACATGGCTTTTGCAACAGTTATAATAGTTACAGATACAACAATAAACTGTTACTAACGATGTAGCTTCTACGACTGTCACTATGTGTCGCAAGCACTGTAGATATACGACCCACGACTGAGTGTCGTTGTCACTGTTGGAAAACGACTGTCTTTGCAAGTCTGTTCTTCGTTCTTCACTGTTTTTCTGTTGTTGCAGATTTCTCTGCAACAATTCTCTCGACTCTGTAGCCTCCCCAATCACTCGATACCCTTCCATGATACCTTGTGAACATATTTATACGTGATTGCGACATTGAATATCCTCCATTAACTCCAAATAATCTTCATTTACTCGGGTTATTTTCTTTTCATTTTTATCACTGATATTGATTTTCACGCGTTCTGAAGCTTCCATATTGCCATATTTAACTTCCTGACACTCCAAATAGTGGTTAGGTTCTTCCAAACACGAGCATCACACGTCTAACTCGCTGTAATCCCGTGAATATCTTCTTCCATGTACGTGCTTCCCTGTTTTCTTCTCACGGATTTTTCAGCCAAATTTGATCGAAACAAACACCCATACCAGCTTTGTTATGACATATCACGTCTACCCATTTAGTTTCAGCCCTTTAGTCTATCCAGAACTCCTTCAAGAATCGATCGAAAGTTACACAGTGGAGAATAAAATTTTCCCGCCAAAACGAATTTTTGAAATGTTCAAGATGGTGTCCCCCTAACCTAACTGGGGGTGCGAACAGCAGGTGCCCAACTGAGGTGCCCCTTATCCAAATTGAGGGTGCCTTTAGTACTTTTCTCCGGGAGTCCAAATAGCACTTTTTGAACAACTTTTTCCTCACAAGTGTATTTATCCAAAAACACCTACAAACACACAAACCATCAAAATTAGTACAAAAATCGAGCACTAATAATAGAGACATTAAGTACAATTTAGACACAAAAATGTGTCTATCAACTATCGCTGCTTATCGGTTGTTCCTCTTGGGCATCGCAATATTCCTTGACTCTAATGGTAACAAGGTGCAAATGAACCACTTACAATACTGATCCCTTGGAAGAGGTTCATGAGTATTCATGGGGCACTGCTTTCTTGGCACATTTATTGGCAGAGATGCGTAGATCTTCTAAGGCGACAACCTGTCAATTTAATGGGAATTTCACTGTATTACAGGTAATGTGAACTAGTTATTTTGTTTTCCAATTAGTTCTTTTCTTATACATTTCATTGGAACGATCTTTCATTGGCGTATGTGTGGGCTTATGAACACTTCCCAACATTGTTCAAGGAGTACAAATATTTGGAGTCGTCAACGTATGGTTTGGAACCATAGCATCATGTGACTAAGAAATACTTTTTCGACAATAAACCGAAGCCCAATAACAGAACTCAGTTACTCGCCATGAGAGAGGCTTTGGACTCTATCGCTGTCGAAGATGTAGTGTTTGACCCATATAAGAACGAAAGAGGAGTTAACTTTGCAAGGCATGACAATGTAGCATTTCGCCGTGTGATGCGCCAACTTGGGTACAAACAGAAAAAACTTACGGGTAAATCTAATGCCAAATTCTCTCATGAATTTTGTAAGGGTTCTCAACTTCGTCAACGTTATTAGACCTGTTAAGCGACGATTTAGCCGACAATGACTTAATTAAATAAATATGAACAATAAATTTAACAACAATTAATAAAATAATAATTTGGACAAATAATTAGTACCATTGGATAGATCTCGAAAAGTTATGCGAAATGGACTATTAGACCGCGTCGATCGGACTCCGTACGAAGAAGATAAGAGACTCAAAAGATGGAATCAAAATCAGTCAAACTAACGTTGACCGTCTCCGTTGACTTTAGTTGACCGCGACCATTGACTTGACCGGACCAGACCTGACCTCTGATGAGTTGCCCTTAGTAAGTTTTGAGGGATGGTAATAGTAAAACTTAATCTAACCTAAATTAGATTAATTAAGTGTTAATTAACCCTAATTAGCTAGTTAACGTAAATTTAATAAGAAGAGTTATCTTCTTCTTCACGTGAATAAGCTGGAGGTGTCTATGTTTGAGGAAAAGGGCAGTAGGAGGTGTTATTGGAGATAAGAAGAGAGGTAAGTTCTACTTCAAAGAAAAATAGTAAAATGAATGAAAGAAGAACATGGACTAGGAAGAGAAAACTTGAGTGAAATGAGAAGGAGAATAAGATGATAATGGTAGGATGTTGGTTTTGCAAGAGAGAGGAGTAAAGATACAAAATCATAGACTTCAATTTAAACATATAAGTTTAAGGGTGTCACTTATTTAGAGAGTGAATTAGTGCGAAAAAAAGGAACAAGGAAGTGTTCATGGTGTTTATGATGAAAAGATGATGATCATGATGGAGAAAATAGAAACTAATCTAAACAACCAAGGTAAACTATTTAATCTACTTTAGTATGTTTATAATGACATGGGTATGTGCTTGATATGGAAATAGAGTAGAATCAATTGTTTCTTTTTATTATGAAAATTCATGATTTCACGTGAAACTTGTGTTTCTCTGCCCAACATGTAGAGACTTCTTTCGGTACCTTATATTGAGAATTATAAATAGATCTATAAATATGAATTGTTGTTTATCTTGTGTTGATTGTGTACATATAAATTTTGTTCAGTTTGGTTAGGAATAGAGTGCGATATCAATGCTATAAAACCACCCGTCGCAGCTGAAACTGTGTGTAACGGTCACGAACATCAATAAGTTGGAGCAATGTTAGTTAGGTTATAGTGAGTTTTGGAAATTTTTCAGTACGCAAAAGTTGTAGAAGATGACTTCGTAATTCTAATAATCCGTTGTTTGTTGAATTTGGATTTATAGGATGTAATATAGGGACCTTGGAAGTTGATCTCTTGAACTGATTTTAGTACACCTGAGACAAATTTCAGAGAATGGCGAGGAAGATGACTGAGTCCGATCGCTGACTCAGTTGACTCGTTTGAATCGACCCGAGTCAGACCCATTTCGGTGTATTCTTGGTGGGCCGGTTTAGTGAACCGTGTCGGTTTGGCACATGGGCTTGGGCTTAGGGCTAGAAACCTTAATTTGAGCTTTTGGACCCCTTTAGATCCGAATTAGCTTTCGGTTCCTTCTGCAAAGTTGTAGAGTTATCCGAGAGATTTCCGATGACACCAAATTTGATCCCATTTGGATAAGTAGGTATTAATATATGCCTCAAACATTAAAAGATCAGGTTATAGAACCTTTAATAAAACTAGAACTGTTAGTTATTCGACTTAGCCCATAACTGGAGACTTGTATGAAATTATGTTGTGAACTTTGTGTGAGTCTTTTTGGCTAAATTATTAGAGTGCTTGTATGATTAACATTTAGTCGATATTAACAACGATCGATTCAAAGGATGAACCGTCGGATGGAGGAATTCAAGGTAGGAGTGGCTTGTCATTAAATCAGGTGGGAACTCTGTAACCTTCTTATAATCAGTAAATTTACTTTATCTGCGAGCATGATGAGTCTTTAATTTCTGTAAGCATATTGTTTGTAATTCAATGGGTATGTGGTGTAATATGTGTTGTGTGGTTTCCCTGCGAAGAGTGTCTGTGTTTCCCCATAACTCTTGGCTAAGTTTTAGTAGGGAAATGCTACGTTGTTCGAATATTACCTAGTAGTCCGGCTTTACCGCGGTTGATTATTATTACATTGTATTGTCTTAAGATAGTTGTCCGGCTTTACCCCGGTTGATTATTACCTAGTAGTCCGGCTTTATCCTGGTTGATTATTATATATATTATTTTATTTAGGGAAGTCACTCATGTGCATATTATACTTGATTGTGCAGTCTTCGTAGTATGACTAGGTTACTATGAACTTGACTAAGGAAGAAATTCTAGGTGCATGACTGGATATGGTTATTATTCGGTGACTTCAGTCAACGAATAATGATTGGGCCTTTTGTGAACCTGTTGTGCGGGGTCAGATCATAGTAATCAAAATCTTGTTATATTCTAGACTTAGATGGTGGCATTGGGTTTTATGAGGTGTGCGCATTCCACGATAATATCTTACGGTACCTGAATTCATGCTATCATTTGAGACTAGAGTTATTCCTAGCATCCTCTCCTCCATTGAGTGAGAAGAGGTTTGGATAACATATGTTTAGGTTGTTGAATACTTCTCTCGTAGATCCATCCGGAGGTGGATCTTTCACGGATATTACCAATATGGACGTAATATCTGGGGATATGAATTGAATCAATCTTTTGCTCTATGTTATGTGTGAAAGATATTTATCGTTTTTCTTTAGTAGAACTGTGATGCATGTTAGTGATTACTGGAATGTTATAATGATAACCAATGAGCCCCCATTTGGGATGATGTGCTCACTTGTTCCCACTTTAGTTTCAGTTTTCAGAAGAGATGGCTCGCATGAAGATATTTGTTTCGTAATTTGAAAATTTAGCAGATTAAGAACATATATATATATATATATATATATATGTGTGTGTGTGTGTGTGTGTGTGTGTGTGTATTCTTTGTTTATCTGTAAAACAACATATTAATATATTCATATCATTTGAGAGTTTTCATCTATTAAGTATCAGAGTGTTTGGGAATTAGTTTTGCTTTACTTTATGCGATTATGTTCCTTAAGTTCGAAGATCTAGATTCTATTATTTCAGGTTTAGGCTATATTATTATTAGCTAAGCAGGTTTAGTATTTGGGGCGTGACAACTTTCTTCAATGTCTATCAGATGAACAGTATACGCTGGTAGTTTACAAACCAACTCCTCTACTAGTACATTGGAATGAAAGGGAAGAACAACGACTAGTGTTGGATATGGTTGGTTGGGAATTGGCGGAAAACGGTTATGAATCGGAACCGAGCTTCCTCAGAGGTCATTTGAGGTACTCCCATCCTTATATTGTCCGTCCGGCCGCCGAAACAGTGCCTCCACAAGAAGAACCTCCCTCCACTACTCCTGAAAAACTTATTGTACCCGTACTTCAAAAGACCCTCACGTTGGTGGTACGTAATTCTGGTTCACTTCCTATTATATGAATGTATATCTATAAACTTATAAAAGGTAACATACTAATGGAATAATATGACAACAACGTTCGCGGCTAGGAAAATTGGGAAACTGGTTTAAATGCAAGAACAAGAAAGGAGAGGTGCTGACCCCGGAAGAAATGAAGACAGTCGAGAAAAAGATAGACAAAATTGAAGATCCAAATGCAAAGGACTCGTGGAAGTAAACGAAGAAGAGTGTTCACAAGAAGCCAAGGACCGACTGATCTAAGATGTTTGTTAATGTTTTTTTTATAGTATTAGAACATTTATATTGGTTAATCTATGTTAAACATTGCAATTTTTATGTTTTTTTTTCAAAACCGACATGGTTGAAATTGTAGAAACAATGCCAGTAAACTGATTTCTTTCCAGACGAAAGGAATTTAGAATTTCGGCATGGAGATACGCTTTTCTAGATAATGCCGGTATTACAATTCCGGCATTGTTAGGAAGTTATTTTAAATACCGGCACTTAAACTAATATCTCTGTGTACTTATGGTGATTTTCCGGCATAAAAGGAAAAAGACTTTCTAAGTCGGGACCAATTCTCGGCATTGTAAAGTTTGAATTAAATCATGCCTGCACTTGCATAGCATATGGTTTAATGATTATAATTCAAACTTCCAAAAAAACAAAAGGTTGCGTAGAAGTGAACCACACATTCCAAACTACTCTTCTTCACTTTATAATTTATGAATAGGAACTTATCCCTTCTCTGGGTTAATTGATAGCTTCAACGAATCCCACAATTGGTGGTTCTCCTAATACAATTTAATAGATTCCTCTGAGTGATTGTGGACTATATCCTTGTTTGATTCAACGGACAAACCGACGGCAATGGACAATTTTCCTTGAGCTCCAGAATAATGAAATGATTCTCGTTCACGAACGCCAAGACAACTCTTCTCTTCTTAAGAGATCCTTCGCACTTTTGCCACTTTGGCGTATAAGTTGTCTATTCGGTGGGGGAAAAATAATGAACAACACAGTTAAATGTATCCGCCACAAGATTCCCACAAACCGACATTTTCATCCAATATTCATTAGGAAGGAACTTCATATCGTTCTCTGGTCCTAACACCCGAACATGCAAACTATCAAACCCTTCGTCATCATCTACCGATTGTTTATAACACCTCTTCTTTTTCATAAGTTGTTCGGCCATCCTCTTTGTAGCGTATCGGCATGGTGTCATCCCTTTACTAACCGCCGTCTCAAAGATTCCTGATTGTTCGGTCACGACATGATAGCCACAATTTCCATCTCCATTGACATCATCCGTATATACAATATACTCGCGAATAAACTCGGGAAGTTGGTCTACATAACCCTCTATTTTGGTATGGTAATGTCTATAAGTATTACCTGTTAGGGAATCCTTATACATTTTCATATTACCAATTTTCAGCTTAATTATATCCAATCCATCCTCTGCAATCTCTACACTTCCAATGTCTTCGGTATGTGTTGGGAGTCCGTACTTCCTTGGCCTACCCCTGCATTTTTTAAAAGAGACTACTTCACCATCTTGTTATCACTTATCTTTGGCGTGACTTCGGAATTTTCAGCTTGATGTACTTGACTTGATGTAGGTTCCTTATTCGGCCTTTCATTTTTGATATGCAAAGCCGCCTCTTCAACTATGGGTGTGACTTTGGAATGCTCACCTTGTTTAATCATTGTTGGTACCTTCCTAGCCCTACCCCTTTTCTTTGTAACCTCCGCTACATCGACTCTAGGTGTGGCATCCGCTTTCTCGACTTGTTGTTCTTGTTTAAACGATGCGGGTACCTTCGTCGGCCTACCCCTTTTCTTTGAAACCGGCACTTCATCGGCTTGTGGTGTTGATACGGAATATGTCATTTGTCTTCCTTGATAGCGGTAACTTCTTCGGCCTACCCGTTTTCTTTGGAACCGGCACTTCTTCGGCCTACCCCTTTTCTTTGGAACTGACACTTCATCGGCTTGTGGTGTGGATACGGAATTCCCCGTTTGTTGTTGACTTGATGGCGGTTCCGTCCTCGGCATACCCCTTTTATTTGGAACCGGCGCTTCCGCGAAACTTTCTTCTGAAAGCTCACATCCGGTTGGGTCTCATTTCTTACTTGCCTCGTCTTCACATTCGCGTTGACTCATTGCTTTCAATTCTTTCCTTTGTTTTCTCCTTGTCGTTTTAGTTTTTGGTCTACTGGGCGGATCTCTCTTTCTTGGCTCTTCATTTTGTGTTATCCATGGGCATGTAATTAGCCTTAGTTGGCTCAACAATACTTGTCGTCTAGCCGAGTTTCCACGTGAGTAAGCTCCATAGAATTCCTTTGCCTCATTTGTATCCCATGGTGATTGTCCGGGAGCTTCCGTAGGGGGAGGGAAAAAAGATAGTTGCTTCCAAAACGGATCAATAACCTCAATATGTATAACTTCTTCATACTTCACAAGCATATGACGACACGGAAGTGATGTGTTTCAAATAGTGATTGTAGTTGTAGTGGTAAACAGGGTCTTTTCAGACTTGTGAAGAAAACAGTTTTTAGATTTAAATTTAAACAGGCAAATAAATTTTTTTTGAAAACTTTAGGGAAAAACACCAAGACTTGGATTCCACCATTGACCCATTATTTGATAAATTCTAATAATTAATATTCATGCAATTTTTCTTTTAGAGTGATTCTAATATTATGTCTTTTGTAGATTTTTGAAGTAATAATTGTAATCACAAAGTATAAAACATCAAAAGTTTTTAAAACCCAGCATGCTTCATCAAAATAATTCACAACTATTCAATAAAAACTAATATTTCAAATTCAATTCCATGCAAATAATCAAATAATAATATTGCAAATAAATAATAAAGTTATAATTATACCATAAATAAGGACCAATGGCTTCCTCCGTCACCTTGGCTAAGGGGTTTAGCTCCTCATATCAAAAATTTGCTCAAAATTGCTTAATAGGTGTTTTTATTGATGAATATGGTGATAAAGAGAAGTTTCCAACGCTGTATAAACGTTACAGCGTCACTGTTACAAAGATGAGTACTGCCGTTTATAAACGATACATATCTAGCGCTGTTGAACTTCGACACTCGTTTCTGGTTTTAAGACTGTTGAAGAACGACTGCCTTAGCAGGTCTGTTCTTCCTCTTCTTCTTCTTCCTCGAACAGCAGCAACAACACTGTAACTCTCTGTAATCGCTTCTCCTCGGCTCTCCTCGACTCTAAACTCTCTCCTAAAGGTTTCTAACCCTTCTATGACTTAAACCCAACTATTTATAGGCTTTGAATCACCTTGAAACTCGATCAAACCCCTTGGAAATCTCCATTATTCTTTACGGGTTATTTGAAGAATAATCCTCTTCTTGTTGTGTTCCAGGCTGTTTTTATCTATTCTCTCGACTCAAATATCTTCTAGGACTTGGACTAAACTGTTTTGAAGTATATTCCACGCAAGAATCTCTCCCAAATCTTTGAAACCAATTCAAAACCCTAAACAGGGACCGTGTGCACTGTCTTGACTTTGTGTGGATTTTCTGACTTATCCAGCCCAATTAGATGGGTCTAATCGCTTCTAACAGGTCCCTTATGTCTTGTAGAGTCCGTGGGTACTAAATTTTCCCATTGAATCGCCTCCTAGGTCGCTCAAATCCTTGATCCAAAACTGTTGACGCTGCTGCCTTTTTTCCCGCCAAAATCCAGTTTTGAAACTTTGAAGATGACCTCCCCCTATCCAGTTCCGGTGTCCCTTTAGCAATATTTCTGAGATGTTTTCCTCACTTTTTCGGGGTTCCTCCGGGGTACTTTCGGGGTGTCTCCAACATACTTCTGGGGCGCTTCTGGTACGTTATCTACGGAGGTCCAAGTGCCACATTTTTAGCTATTTTCGCCGCAAAACCTTATTTTTCCAAAAACACCTACAAATAAATAAAATAACCAAATAAGTACAAAATCGAGCACCAACACTATATACAATTGAGATATATTAGACACATAAATGCGTCTATCAAATACCCCCAAACTTATTATTTGCTAGTCCCGAGCAAATCAAAACTACAAAATAAAATCCTAACTCACTGTCGCAGGCATCGTCGATTGCATTTAGCGTATGTAATAAGCCTTTAAACCCCTAGGTGGCCCTAGTGGCCGAGTTATAGTCTCGGGAGGGCTTACCAGAGATATACCCACAAAACCTTTACTCCTAATTGGTCACAAGTATCCAAAGAGCTATGAGGACATAAATATTCTCAACCTATCTCCAAGTAACTAGAATGCCAGAGAAGTTAAAGGTGTCAGCTCTAAAGCTAACTGAAGAAAAGGGGAGACACATCCACACGACTGCTAGATAAAGAGATATCCGCTATACAGCTAGATAAACATTGTAAAATGCGTCCGCTGCTTTACAGCTGGATAAGATTAGGAGAGAGATAAAAATGAGATGGACATCTGCTATACAGCTGGACTAATTACGTGTGATGAGTTAAACCAGTGCTAGAAAGATCTTGTGTCAGATTGAAAGCAGACTAACAAAGCAACCAAAATGCATCTTTCTTCGACTCTCTCACAGTGCCCAGTAGAAACAACGCCTTCTTGGGTCTTCAACTGTTGATGATAAACTCTCGAACCTCATAGAACCTTGACAATTAACTCTTCTCTTTGATTTCTTGCTAAATTTCTTCTTCCCTATGGCCTTATTGAACAAAAAGAACGTAATGATGTTTCATATTTATTTTTTTTTTCATTTTTTTTTCTTTTGTTGTTTTTTTTTTCATTTTTTTTTTAAACAAAAATAACAAGACAAAAATTTAAATGGTCATGAGAGAAGGACTTTAGAACTTGGATCTTCACAAATTGTGATGTCTTGGTATCATGAACTTCAACAACTTATATCATTTGCTCTTGTAACTTCTTGTAACTAAGTCTTCAACTTTGAATTTTGAATTATTCTTTTCTATTGTTGCTTATAAACCTTAAACGTCTTCAACTTTTTCATAAATTTTGATGTCACTCCGCTTGTTGATGATGATAAGTTTCTACTGAGAGAGAGTCGCAATCCAGTAACTAAGACTACATTGTGAGGTTGCTTTGTCTTTCTGGCATTTCCTGACCTACTTGCCTTTCCATCATGTATGGTTAGGTCCATCACGGTTACCCTCTAAAAGGAACAAGTTCTCTCCTGAATTTCAAGGATCTCAATGTCTTTTTCTCTAATGTCTCAATAAGTTGTTATCCGTAGCAATCTTTTCAGTGAGAAACAATATGTAAACTTAGCTAACCGGATACCATGTGACGCTAGAAGTTTCAAAAGTGCAACTAAAAAGTTTCTCCCATACCCCCAAACTTAAATCTAACTTTGTCCTCAATGTTTCTAATGATAAAATTAACAGCATGAATGAGGAGAAATTGTTACCACTTGAAGCAAAAGAGATAAGGAAAGATATTACCGTGTCGCAAGAATATTGGGTTACCTCCCAAGCAGTGCTAAGTTTAAAGTCTTCAGCCAGACGTAGGAAAGGTATTAGTCACCACGTAGAATCATATAGTAGTAGCCGGAATAACTGTGGGTCATCTGGATCAAAAAGTGTTACCCACAAGAAGAGGAAACTGCAACAGACCAAGAAGATACCGAACATACCCTTGCTTAAGACAACTACATATAGTTGTGGTTCAGGTTCAGGCTCTATTAAAGGGTCCAAATAAAAGGTTTTCATCGGTTTGGATTTCCTCAAAGATAAGATCCGGTTCAGGTATTAGAGTCTGGAAAAACTTAACTAAGAACTTATAAGCACATAACAACAACCTGAATAACTGGGGATCCTCTAAGTCAATCATATTTGACTCACACAGCTGACCACAATGAAAGAGGTGGTCTTCCTTAAGAAAATGTGTCGACCTTAATATCCTAAAGTTATTAGGTTTAGTCTCAAAACTTAATAACCGACACATCTTAAAATCAAAAGTTCCCACAATTGGTAGAAAAGTTTTTGGTGGGAAAACAAAGTCAATCTTGGTATTATTGCCTGGGCTAACCTCATCAACCAGAGGATGGGTTTCTAACAGTTGAGACTCGTGTTGAATATTATTAAGTTCGGGAAAACGAGTACGAAGATAGTCTTGTAAGATGGTTGAGGAATTGATGTCAAGTCCCACGTGAGGGATTTTTGTAAGAGTTAAAGAACATGGAGAATTATAATCACCCCCAAACTTAGAGTTTTCGGCGTCTCTAGGTAGACTGGTCATAATCTCCCTAATTTCTAGGTCATCAGATTCCTGAAAGTGGGCGATTGATTTTTCTTAGTCAGGTTCATCCCCGCTAATCTCTACGAGTTCATCTAAGACTATTGTTTCTAAATCGTTTGACTCGAAAACAGTACTCTCAAGATAAACTGGTTCCTCTAAACCATCATCAGTTTCGTAATCATCGTCTAAAACGGGGGTATTTCTAGTCAAATCCTCGTCCTTTTGAATAGGTAAATAATTATTAAAATTATTTGGATTTGAACTAGAAATATCATTATAATCATCATCACCATACTCCTCCTCATCATCATCACAATATAATTTTTGATATTCACGAATTCTCAAGCTTTGTTCCCAACTACATGGTTTATGTTTATAATATTTCTCATAGATCGTTAGAGGTGATTCCTCAATAAAAGTTGGAGTATCCATATATCGCTGCCCACGCATATATTCACCAAGAGTCATTTCCGAAGACGTCTCTTGATAACGAGAATTTCTAGACATATATTCTCGCAACGTCATCGCAGGTGGCGTCTCCTCAAAAGGATTCATCACCGAAGAAATATAAACTACAGAAGGATTCTATACAATCACAAACAAGGCCGACTCGACTCCACCAAAGCAAACCTAAGTATTTCTAGCAAACAAAAAGCATGATGGCTCCACTTAGATTGTTTCTAGACTAGCTTCTATCTCTCGAAGGGGAATTCGTTACAGTTTAAGCAAACCCCTCTGGAATCAATCCGAGTTAAAGTAAGTTGAATCAATGCGAGGGAAGCTCAGTGGAGCTTTGATACCCAAGGCCTCACTGCTATCACAAGGCGGCGCAGTCACGCATTCAACTCACAGAAAACATTATGAACTTCGAGATTGCTTAAAAGGTAACCAGTATCCTTCGAAAATTTTTCCTAACAAGCTCGATACCCTATAGGTCTCTTTCTAATCATATTTTAAAGCTTGGGTTAGCGTTAAGTTTTGTTTTCATAAGGCGGGCAAGAAGAGAACGGTGATGAAATCCGAACCCTTATCTTGTTTAGGCCAGGCCTTGCCCTTTACTAGGAAAATAAATACAGTCCGGTTCGTCCTCAAACAATTAGCACCTTAAGGAGTACAGTAACTCGCTTGCAGGGGATTCACGAGTGTTTCGATTGGACTTACCTCTCGTACCAGACGGGGGATGAACCGTTATTGTCGACTCGGGCCACGATTCCTATGCCGTGTGCGAACCCGAGGGGCCGAGGTGATATTGTAATCACCGTCCTTCCCTGCACACAGTTTGTATTTAAGAGTACCCTTCCGTAGGGTTTAAAAATTAAAGTCCAAATGTCCAGTCCAATTTAAAGTTCAAAAAGAAAAATTAAAATAAAATTACAGTTTTCCTCACACACTCTAAAAGAATTAAAAATTAAATCCTAAAATTGTCCTCTTTCCTTCTCTTTTCGCTTTTCGCTTAAAGCTTTTTCCTCTCCAAGTCCTTAGTTTTCACTTTGAACCTGCAAATCAAAGACAAAAAGAAACGTAAAAAGGAACAAATAAAAATAAACAAAAAAAATAAATAAATAATAAATCTAAAAAAATTCTACCTAAACACAAATCCCCGGCGGCGGCGCCAAAAATTTGATGTATTTCAAATAGTGATTGTAGTTGTAGTGGTAAACAGGGTCTTTTCAGACTTGTGAAGAAAACAGTTTTTAGATTTAAATTTAAACAGGCAAATAATTTTGTTTGAAAACTTTAGGGAAAAACACCAAGACTTGGATTCCACCATTGACCCATTATTTGATAAATTCTAATAATTAATATTCATGCAATTTTTCTTTTAGAGTGATTCTAATAGTATGCCTTTTGTAGATTTTTGAAGTAATAATTGTAATCACAAAGTATAAAACATCAAAAGTTTTTAAAACCCAGCATGTTTCATCAAAATAATTCACAACTCTTCAATAAAAACTAATATTTCAAATTCAATTCCATGCAAATAATCAAATAATAATATTGCAAATAAATAATAAAGTTAGAATTATACCATAAATAAGGACCAATGGCTTCCTCCGTCGCCTTGGATAAGGGGTTTAGCTCCTCATATCAAAAACTTGCTCAAAATTGCTTAATAGGTGTTTTTATTGATGAATATGGTGATAAAGAGAAGTTTGCAACGCTGTATAAACGTTACAGCGTCAGTGTTACAAAGATGAGTATTGTCGTTTATAAACGATACATATCTAGCGTTGTTGAACTGCGACACTCGTTTCTGGTTTTAAGACTGTTGCAGAACGACTGCCTTAGCAGGTCTGTTCTTCCTCTTCTTCTTCCTCCTCGAACAGCAGCATCAACATTGTAACTCTCTGTAATCGCTTCTCCTCGGCTCTCCTCGACTCTAAAATGTCTCCTAAGGGTTTATAACCCTTCTATGACTTAAACCCAACTATTTATAGGCTTTGAATCACTTTGAAACTCGATCAAACCCCTTGGAAATCTCCATTATTCTTTACGGGTTGTTTCAAGAATAATCCTCTTCTTGCTGTGTTCCAGGCTGTTTTTAGCTATTCTCTCGACTCAAATATCTTCTAGGACTTGGACTAAACTGTTTTGAAGTATATTCCACGCAAGAATCTCTTCCAAATCTTTCAAACCAATTCAAAACCCTAAACAGGGACCGTGTGCACTGACTTTGTGTGGATTTTCTGACTTATCCAGCCCAATTAGATGGGTCTAATCGCTTCTAACAGGTCCCTTATGTCTTGTAGAGTCCGGTGGGTACCAAATTTGCCCATTGAATCGCCTCCTAGGTCGCTCAAATCCTTGATCCAAAACTGTTGACGCTGCTGCCTTTTTTCCCGCCAAAATCCAGTTTTGAAACTTTAAAGATGACCTCCCCCTATCCAGTTCCGGTGTCCCTTTAGCAATATTTCTGGGATGTTTTCCGCACTTTTTCGGGGTTCCTCCGGGATACTTTCGGGGTGTCTCCAACATACTTCTGGGGCGCTTCTGGTACGTTATCTACGGAGGTCCAAATGCCACATTTTTAGCCATTTTCGCCGCAAAACCTTATTTTTCCAAAAACACCTACAAATAAATAAAATAACCAAATAAGTACAAAATCGAGCACTAACACTATATACAATTGAGATATATTAGACACATAAATGTGTCTATCAGGAAGCCCCAACGAAGACATGTCGGGACAAATACACACATCACCCGGTTTGTCGTAGTTTATCTCTTTTTTTCATTTCTTTAATCATATGTTTTATTGCCCAATGCGAGACGTTGAATTCTATTACTTAGAGCAAATTACCATATCGAAAATGTGATGTCATCTTTTCCATTGAGCTTTTCTCAAAAGCCTTCTTGATCATATCGATATCAGCCTTAAATATTGTTCCATTTCCTCGGTGACCGTAACCACGTTTCCTTGGCCGGACTGGATGAGATATTTAAATCTCCCATGAGCGGACTCCGCTATACTAGTTGCTTCATTCTGGTAGTGTCTATACCGATTTGTCCATGCACGCACAAATTTTTCCTTAAACTTATCCAACAATTTATCCCGACAATATGAGACGGCACTTGGATACACTTCGTTATATTTGACAATAAACATGTTCAATCTCTTTTCATATATATCCTCGGTAAGATACCAATAAACTTTCTCCCAATCCTTTAGAAATTCCAACCATTTTTTTATGATTTTCATCGTGTTCTTTGTCCACTCGCTCTTTAATCTTTCCTCTTTCATCTTCTTCTTCTTCGGGTGATAGTTTCTTCTTGCGAACATCTTCCTCTAGTTGAGAAACCATTCTCTTCTTAATATCCTCCTTAGAGGGTTCAAACAAATCATGACATTATTTTATCACATTTTGACCTATATGATATATACATAGGAAATTTTATGCATCCGGAAATACGTCGGATATAGCATTCATTAGTGTGTTATCTTGATCGGTTATGATGACCCTCAGTAATTGATTTTTCGGGAACAATAATTTCAATTGTCGTAATGCCCAATGATAATTGTGATCCCTCTCGTTTTCCATTAAGCACCAAACCAATGTGAATGATACCTTATCCGATGTTTGCCCTACGATGTTGAACAACGACATGTTGTATTTGTTTGTCTTGTGGGTGCAATCCATTATAAGGACACCACAACATGTATGAGCCAATTGTGAAAGCAAAGGATGCACAATGAATATTTGAAGGGGGTTTGTTGTCCGATCCTCTTTTAATGATACACGTGTAGTTGTGACCCAAACTATCTTCTCAAATTCTTGCATAACGGTCCTCCCTTCCCATTCCACCCTTCTAATGGTTTCCTGTGCGCTATAAATTGTACTTAGGGAAGAAACGTTCTGATCATCCTTTTACATAAAGCCTCTGAGAATCACTCTTGGTTTGATACATTCTTTGGTCATTATCTTTAGATCCTCGAATTCATGAGGTTTTAGCTTCGCCACTAGGGAGTGACCAACAAAATCGTTCGGATCTCGGTGGTTATGACAGCCAAACCACACCGTACAATCGCATTCCTTTTCTTTGTCTCTTAGATGGAATACAAGCTTAAATGGGCAATTATCCTTCCTCGTACGAGTCTTGTATACCCTATTAGTCTTCTTTGGATATACATAACCCTTTTTCTTATGGCTATCCTTCTTCTTGTATTTCCAACTTCTCTCGCAAACCATCTCAAAACAGGTATTTGAACCTTGGGTATTCCTCACCAACACATACATGTTCTTAAGAGCCGTCTTTTTAGCCCAAGCGATTGCTTCGTTTGGATCTTTTATTCCCTACATAAGGACAACAATGGGAGATTATAAGGTTCATTACAAGAAATCCCCACATAAAGTTCTAAAAACTAGGTGAAAAGTATTGTTTTGTAACATACCGGAGGCATTTTATAGTATTCAGACGTATCCGGACCAAGCGGTTTGGAATTTGTTGGATCAATGTATGTCACAATCTAAGGAATGAATGAAAAGAAAATTGAATTAGTTCAAAAAAATTAAATTACTATGCCGAGTACTAGTTCCGGCATGCTCGACGACAGTTCCACCAAAATAACCAAAGCCGGAAACAAGTGTCGGCATTCCATCATAATGTTCCGCATTTCAGAACTGCACTTGAAAAAGAGGACCTAATTTTAAACAGTGCCGGCATTGTTTTTTCTTGAACATTAATGCCGGAATTGGCAATACCGGCATGTTCGTTACACAAGGTTCGAAGCCGGAAACCGGCGCTGACATGGTAGATAATTCTAAAACCACGCCGGTAATTTGT
Organism: Papaver somniferum; assembly: GCF_003573695.1. Lineage (NCBI taxonomy): Eukaryota > Viridiplantae > Streptophyta > Magnoliopsida > Ranunculales > Papaveraceae > Papaver > Papaver somniferum. The sequence goes on from NC_039367.1 coordinate 97,925,410, forward strand.
GTCGGCGTTCTACGTAGTTTATAAATCACGCCGGAATCCTGTGCCGGCGTGATCGATAATTTATATACCACGCTGGTATTTAAGTTCAAAATTCTTTAACTCCTGGATGTTTTTCTTGTGGTGCCGGCATGGTAAAGTTGGGACTGAACCATGCCGTATTGGATATTCCATGGAATATTCGGTGGTAGGTAAAAAGTTAACTGCGTGTCGGCATGGATTTTTTTGGTTGAAGACCACGCCGACACTTGTTTCAAAATGGGGGATATTTTTCGCCGGCATGGAAATAATATGAATACCATGCCGATTATGGTGGTGCCGGCGTGGTATTCATACTACATGTATGCCGGCACCAAGCTTTTTCAGAGAAAAAAATGGCGGTTTCAAATTTTTTTTTCAAATTTTCGACCTCTTAGCAACATTACCAGTGTATTGGGGATGCTTGTATGTTCAACTTGTTTACTTTCTTGGTTTGGTTCTTCAAAAAACACTTCATGCTCACGAAAATCATATTCCAGGGGTGTTGGTTCATCATATAAGTCCAATTGTGAGTTGTTATCATTAATCGAAGATTGAAGATATGCTTCTTGTTGTAGTTGAGGTAAAGATTCAGCAGCTGCAATTCTCTCCTCACAATCATCTTCCATTTTCACAAAAAAATTTCCACTCAAAAATATTTTCCCTCCTACTCTCACCTCACTCACACAAATTCAAATAAAAATACACACTAATCTATCCCACAAATACTTAAGATTTTACTAATTATTATTAACCACTAAACCTGATTAGTGAGGGCTAGATTAGGAATTAAAAAAATAATTACATAAGGGGTGACCCAGATTTGATATTTGGATCCAGTTTTTGTCATGTAGCTATATCCCCAGTTAGTTTTGATATCCCCAATCGCGCGTTCAAATAAAACCCACATTCCTAATCTAATACTCCCTCTGTTTTTGGAAAAGTGATACTTTCACTCTTTCATTTTAGTCTAAAAATAGGCTAAATTAAAAAAAGTGAAAGTATCTCTTTTGCAGAAACGGAGGGAGTAGCTTTAAAGAAATAATTATCTTCTTGAACTTCTTCACTATCCTATCAGTCACTGGAGAAAACTTTCAGTCAAATACTTGTGTTTGTGTAGTTCATTCTCCATCGTCCTAACTTAATCTGATACAAATCAATTTCGTTAACTTAACCCCAAATTTTATTGGATCTAAAAATAATTTTAATCTGATACAAAGCCACTGCCATAACATACAGTACCACACCACTATAAACTAGAACACCGTTGTCACGGTGGGACGGGACGAACGGAAATAAAAAAACAACAAAACGCCATTATATTGAGACGGTAAAAAAAAAAAAATTGTGATCCCCGAACATATATGGAACCACTTTGCTTTTCTCTTTATAATTAAGCTGTATCGGCACGAAATTGTTTATAATTATATTGAGATTCTTTTTCTGTGGTGATGGCAGTCGTACGTGGCGGTGATGCTATGTGCTTGCCTCCTGAACCTCAATGTTTGGCGGTGATGCTATGTGCTTGCATCCTGAACCTCAATGTTTTGACAATGGTATACAAAAGAACTTTATCCTTACTTTCCGCCAAGTGCAGGTTTAATGGCCACTTACCACAACAAAAGAAGCCTAAAGCTTTGTAATTGAATGAACTTTATCTTTTGAAATTAACCACAACAAAAGAAGCCTAAACCTAGCTAATCTATTCACTACCTTTTCCGGTTTTCCTCTTTCCCTCACATTTACAGTCGCACATTTAAGAAAGAGAGATCTCCGTTCTACCATGAAATTAATCTCCCCACTCTGTTCCGATCAAAAGAAACTGTATCTTGTTCTTCGCAAAAATAATTTGTCACAAATACCGTAGCCTCACGCCCTCTCTTCTGCAATCTATTCGATTGGTATTAGAGGTCAGGGTTTCTGTATTTCAATTAGTAGCTAACGTTTGTATTCGATTGAATTGGATTATCCAATTAACTTTAGTTTTCCTTTGTATCTCAACAATCAGGATTGGTGTATGAACTGAAGTATTGTGTATGAAACTGATGGAGTGAGTGTGAATTGAAATTCGGAATCGGTGAAACTGAAAAATAGAGAAAAAAAGCGTGTTTCATGTGAAATGCAAATCTTTGTTGTTCGCTTATGCTATCAGACAACGATGGACATCTAAAATGCGTCTCTACCTTTTTGAATTTGTCACTTTCTTCCTATCCATTTGGAGTTCGTTAGGGGGAGATGTACTTAATGCTAATTTGTTAGGCAAGTCAAATTTCTTCGGTTAGCCTTTGTGAAGCAGGGTCCTATGAGAATTAACAAGCTTCTCTCCGTTTTCAAATGAACGATTTTTTTGGGGACTACTCAAAAAAGTGGGAACACTTTGTGATACAAATGTCCACCCTACATTATAAGGGGTGTCCTAAAAGATTAGGGAAGACTAATCTTCCCTTATTCTAATTAAGGTTATAACTAACCCTAATAACCCACTAATCTAACCCACTACCCACTAATCTAACCCACTAATTAAATCCTAATTAAAACCTTAATAAAAAACTTAAAATCGGTTTCAAAACTGATTATTCTTTTCTTCATCATCTTCTTCTTCTTCTCCTCTTTTCCTCTTCTTCGTCAACATCGACGTTAATCGTCGATTCGAAAAAATTTCATCGTCGATTAATCAATCTTCATAAGCAATGCGTGCCAAGCAAACACCCAGACTTCCAAGATTGAGTCCGGGACTCCCACATATAGTGAATCTCCCAAAACAATTGTTACTTCAAAAAGAACTTGAACCACCATTCAGAGGCAAAATCAATCATCCAACAACAACCAAGAAGTCCGATTCAAGTGAAATGAAAATCCGCGGGTAATTTCCTTCTTACCCATTCTTTTCAATTTGTTATTTGTTGAAGAAATCGATTAGAAATCATCAATACCCATTGAAAATGGTAGTTACAATAGACATTTCGGCTAGGAGAATTTTTTGTGTAACCCTAGAATTGCTAACTGAACTCCAAAAATAAGAACAGTTCGGTGTGCTCGCAAAAAATTGAAAAATATCTGGTAACCGAACTACACAGTTCGGTCTACTCGAAAAAAAATATATCGTCACCGAACTCAATCTTTCCTTTGAAAGAATGAGTTCGGTTTTGTCGATAATTTCTCTTGCTAACCGAACTTTTGAAATTTTAGTTCGGTGTGCTCGCAAAAAAAATTCTCGTAACCGAACTAAAATTTTAAAAGTTAAGAATGAGTTCGGTTTTGTCGATAATTTTTATGGCTAACCGAACTTTTGAAATATGTAGTTCGGTTACGATGCAAAAAAAATTTGGTAACCGAACTATAGTCTGCTAATCACAAGTGTTGTGTTTACTTTATTCTTTAGTTCTTTTTGATTTGATAACACAATATTCTCTTATGTTTAGCTAATACTTTGGTTTTTGTTCATTAGGAACAAAGGAAAAAGATTGAGACTACAACTAGATGAGGATTTGAAAACTCCCACCCCTTGTGGAGCAAAACATTTAGATTTCCGAAAACGTGGTGCCACAAATGCTAAACATGGAGGTGGCTTGTTACTGGAAGTCAACCAAGATAATGTTCGTGATGTAATCCAAGATGTCAATGAAGAGGTGATGGAGAATACAAATGATAATGTTATTGAAGAAGAGAATGATGACGAAGAAGATCAAGAAAATGAAGGCCAAGGAAATGAAGAGGTTGAACAAGAGCAAGGAAATGAAGACCAATGAAATGTAGAAGAAGAAGAACTAGAACCCGGCAAAGATGGAGAAGGACAAGAGGAGGAAGAGGAGGGATAGGAGGGAGACGATGAAGAGGAGGAAGAGGATGGAGAAGAGAGAGAGAGGGGATGATGATGAAGAATAAGAGGAAGAGGATGGAGAAGAAGGAAAGGATGATGATGAAGAAGAGAAAGAAATTGTTCCTGTTAAAGAGAAAAAGAAGCCGAAGCTAGGTTCAAATGAAACTAGGTTCTTGCCTTAACTTGTTTTAGTGCCCGAATGAAACTAGGTTCTTGCTCATCTCTTAATAAACAAAACACCACGGTAAACGGTGACTTCGTCGAAGTACGCCCAACAATAGTCAACAATGGCATCTCGTACTTGTTCGTCTTATAAGTGTAATCCATTATTAGAACTTGACGAAAGCATTGAGACAATTGAACACTTGTCGGATGTGCAATAAAGAGTTGTGTTATCTCTCCTCCCGAATCCACATCCTTCTGAACCGCGTAGTTTTTCTCTTGGGCCAAAAAAAACAATTGTTGCATTACTTGTCTATCTCTCCATTCCTTCCTTCTAATTGTCTCAATTGCATTGTAAATTGTGGACAAAGATGAGTGGTTATCCTTGTTATCCTCCTTTAGTATTTGGAGCATTTGAACCGGTGAAATACCCATTGTCCTCATTTTAGATACCTTGTCCATCTCTTTAGGAGTTAGCTTTGCCGCCATGAAATGTCCTTCAAGATGCTCAGGACAAGGATGATTATGACAACCTTGCATAACCCTGTAAAGAACCCATCCACTCTTATCTTCGTTGTAATTAAATGCAAGCTTGAATGGACAATTAATCTTCTTTGAGAAAGTTTTTTTCTTCGTATTCGTCTTTCCTTTATAAACATAACCCTTCCTCTTGTGGCTTTTATCAGGATCACCGCTTCTCTCACAAACCATTTCAAACCGAGTTTTGCTTTCTCTCCCATTCAATAATAATACGCACATGTCTTTTTGTGCATGTTGTCTAGCCCAACTCTTTGCATCTTCCGTATTTGGGAATACCAAGTCATTCATATAGTGATGGGATGTGTCATCGTACAAAATACCAACTGGGGAAGGTTGGTTTTCCATTGGTTCTATTGGATCACATGGAACCTACAAGTAATAACACAAGGTCAATACCATAAAAAAATTCCTTACAAGTTCGGTAATGTAAACTTTTTATCGACCCTACCGAACACAAAGTTCGGTAGTGTAGTTTACAGAAATAAATTGGGTTCTTACCGAACTCGATCTTTAGATTTTCTATGTATAAGTTCGGCAATAAAACTGAAAAACTCGACTAAACCGAACTCAAAGGTTCGGTTAGAAACGCTGTATTTATATTTTTATGCGACCTTACCGAACAGAAAGTTCGGTATCAAAAGTGCTGATATCTACTCAACCGAACAACACACTGTAACCGAACTCTAAAAAACCACCATTAACATGTAGTTCGGTTACCTGCGTTTGCTCAATTTAGTAACCGAACTACACATTAAGAACGGTTCGGTTACCTCGCAAGCTAAATTTGGTAACCGAACTAGGTTGACCTCACCAAATTTTTTCCACAAATTTTGAGTTTGGCCAAATTTTTGCACAATTCAAGCTACATTAACTAAATATGAGGCATACCTGAGTACCCATAGATTCATCTTCAGGTTGTGGCTGATGAAATCCATCATTTGTTTGGTTAGCTTGAGATTGGAGAAAAAAATTTTCATCATCTAACAAATAACTCATATTTGGATCATTAGAAGTATTGACAAATACACAATGAGGTGAAGGGGGTTCTGATTCTGATTATGAAGTATCATCACATGAATCACTCAAATCATAATTACTAAACTCAAAAAAAGATTTTTGGGTTCACCCATCTTCTTCTTCATATTTCCTTCTTCTTCTTCTTATCTCTCAATAATAATGTTATAACAAAACAATCCTACTAATATAACTCACTAATCACTAATTAATCAGTTACTAATCATAACACTAACACTAATTAATCATCACACTAACTAAGTTAATCATTAAGGATAAAGTAGATATTTAAAAAAAATCAGATAAGGGTTGATTTGAAATTACTACCAATAATCATCCCAAAAATTTGAGAGTAGTTCCCCCCATTTTTTGAGTAGTCCCCAAAAAAATCTTTCAAATGGACTTCGGTTGTGTTTTATTTTGTGGGCTCCAAAGCCAATTTTGATATTTTTGTCTACCTTAAAATTTTAAATGATTATTTTTTATTTTATTATATATATATATATTTATACATATATATATATATATATTTATTTTTTTACCTAAAAAGATGAATTTCTATTTGTCGGTGTAGAAGTTATTCTGGAATTTATGGTGCGTTCAGATGCACGTTCAAAAGTAATTTTTCGACTTCTAGAAATTAGAAAAGAACACGCGATTGGGGGATATCAAAACTAATTGGGGGATAGAGGAAAAGGAATGAAACTGGATACAAATATCAATTTAGGGTCACCCCTTATCAAATTATTATTTTTAATTCCTAATCTACCCCTCACTAATCAGGTTTAGTGTTTAATTATACTTAGAAAAATCATAAGATTATTTGATAAATGATTAGTGTATTATTTAGTTTTGGGTGAGGTGAGAGTTGGAGGGAAAAAAATTTGAGAGGGAAGTTTTTTTTGGTGAAAATGGTGGATGATAGTGAAAAGAGAGTTGTTGCTGAATCTTTAGCTCAATTATAAAAAGAAGTTTTTTCTTTGAATTCTCCATTTTTTTCTCTGAAAAAGCTCGGTACCGGCGCAGAAGAAGTATGAATACCATGCCGGCATATGTTGGAAGTTTTCATAAATGTTTGCCTCTAGGCAGAATTTTCGGTGATCGACCTGCCGGCACAGTCAGTCCGTTTTGATTTTTTTTTCTGTTTTTCAGTCCACTGCCGGTACAGTCAGTAAATTCTAGAGCATGCCGGTACAGCTACCGGAATAGTATGATGCTTGAATTTCTTTGCCGGCACATGATGTAAAGTATCCAGAAACTTGAAAAAAAATTTCACTTGAGTACCGGCATTGATAGATTTCTATTGAGCATGCCGGTACTTAGGTACGACATTTAATATTAGTTACCAAGCATGCCGACACCATTTTCCGGCATGGTCTTCATCACTTCCGGCATGGTCTTCATCATTTCCGAAGATGTAAAAAAAAAAATATTTCTGACATGGTCTTCATCACTACCGGCATGGTCTTCATCACTTCCGGCATAGTCTTCATCACTACCGGCATGGTCTTCATCTATACCGGCATGGTCTTCATCACTTCTGGAATTTTTTTATCACTTCCGGCATGGTCTTCATCACTTCCGGCATGGTATTCATCACTTCCGAATGTAAAAAAAAAAAAAAAAAATAATCGATTTCAAATTGAGGAGCCGACAGAGAAGGAGAAGACAATTTGAAAGGGAGTGGGGAAAATTTAGAATTTGAAAGGGAGTGGGGAATATTTAGGTTTCAAATCCCTAACCCTAAAAGAGATTAATAAGAGGTGAAGATGGAAACGGGGATATGATTTTGTTTTTTGATCTTTTATTTTGAAGGAAGAGTATTTTAGTATTTTTGCCCCCCAAAAACACCCCTTAGCAATCACTATTGGATGGGGGAAGTAATTCATATCCCCCAATTAGTAGGGCTGTCAATGGATAAAAATCCGTCGGATATTGGCAATACCGATAAGGTTAAGGTTAAGGGTTGTCGGATATCCGGTATCCGATAATATCCGTCGGAATTCAAAAATTCAATATCGATAAGGTTAAGGATAAGCTATCGGATATCGGATATTATTCCGTTAATTTCCGTTATCTACTCATGATACAAAAAACTTTCAATAATTTTCGATAATTTCCGTTAATATTCAATAATTTCCGATAATTTTCGTTAATATTCGATAATTTCCGATATTTACTTAGGAGAGACGTAATCAAATGGCTAAATAGTAAACCTAAAGGGTATTAGGTATCGAAAATTTCCGAAAATTTTATGATATAGTTATAGACTAACGGTATCGGATATTAACCTAACGGAAACTCCCTTAACCGATACCGTTATGTTAATAAACGGATATCCGTTACGTTAAGGTTATCGGATATCGGATAGCTGTTATGTCGGATATTAACCTAATGAAATCCGGATGTTCGGAAACGGATACCGGATATCGAATATCCATTGATAACCCTACCAATTAGTTTTGATATCCCCCAATTGCGCGTTCTTAAAAAATGCAAGAAGTTAGTGTGGATGTGACATTCAAAATAACTTTTAGAAACAAAAAAGTCAAATTTTTGGAAAACATACTGGCTTCTGATTCTCGTATCCATACGCGCTATAGTATTTAGCCTAATTTCTGACGTATTTTGCTTCTTGAAGTAAAAGCAACTTCTTAAGATGTATCTAAAGTCCTTTTAAAGTGTACATTGGTTGAATTGAGCTATTTCTGGTCACATTTATTTTTTTATATATTTGGGTCGACCGACCGAAAGGCTGGAAGGGAGGGAGTCCCTTTTATGGTCATTTTTTTTTTTTGTAAAATGAGGCATAACGCAAATGTGCAATTTGAAATTGTATGTATCTGATTTTGGATTCTCATTTTCTGAAAAGGAAATTGAATTCTATGAGAATGGTAATGGTAATGTAGGAGTTAAGAACCATGAATTTGTATTCGTTTTGCACTTTAGAAGCTTTAACTACATGTGCATGTTCATTTTCTATCTGAAGGTGGTTTGCATTCCAAGTGTATCATCTTACTTACATATTGGTTGAATACAGGAAGAGGATTCTGAAGAATATGGAAATCCGGTTTCATCAGCATCTAAGATTGCTGACACTAATAAAACGAGGACAAAGGCTTTTTTTAACAAGACTAAAACCACAGTTTCTTCTAAGCTAATTGTCATGAGAACTGAGTATGCACATGGTCCCAATCTCACTAATATTGACACTCCTGGATTTATTCTTAAGGTGGGTGGTTTCTTCAACTTCCTTGCTTGATTTATCTATGGTTTGTGCAGGATTATTAATGAAGTTATATACTGTTTTGCTGTTATTCCCATTTAATATTTCATTCTGAACTGAACATTCTCAAATGCTTATTGCAGGCAAAGAAGGGTGAACCAGAAAATACACCTGAGGAAATCCTATCGATGTAAGTTGACCCACCACTATCCCATTCCACAAAGGGTGACGTGTATATACGATGGTGATGTTACAATTGCCGGAAGAGCAACACCTGGGAAAACAGATATTGAGGGAGGAAGTCTTATTGGAACGTTAATAGAGATTGGGTCAGGTTAAGTTTAGGGCACCAGGTGAATCAGGTCAAGAAGCGAGGGCTACTGTACGTTCACCACTCCTGAATATCCCCAAGTCTAAGTCTATATAAACACAACATATTCTCATAATCTCTCATTCATACACCATCTCTCTCTTTCTTTCTATCTCGCTACAGATTTCATCTCCTTTAGAAACACATAGAAAATCAAGAAACCCCAAGATTCTTTTTCAATTATATTTCTTTTATTCTCTGAAGCAGCAGTAATAGATGATATCTCAATCATCTTTTTAAATTTTTAATCCTCTCTGCAGTTAGTGTTCCTTTACTTTCTCTTACAGTTAATATATCAAGATATATTATTTTTGTGTGAGTATTCTGATTTGCAACTTAGATACGCTGCAACTGAAAACGTAGAGAACTTGGGCTCCTTCTCAAGCTCCTTTCCGGATCGTCTATCAATCTTGGTGAGGATCTCAGCAAACTTCACAGAAATGCGAGATGTGTGACAGTCAAGAACTGGGGCATAACCGTTACCGATCTGACCAGGATGGTTCATGATGATGACCTGGGAGGTGAAGTTGGAAGCTTCCCTTGCAGGGTCATCCTTGGAGTTCGAGGCGACGAAACCACGCTTGAGATCCTTCACTGCGACATTCTTGACATTGAACCCAACATTGTCTCCTGGAAGAGCTTCTTGAAGGGCTTCGTGGTGCATCTCCACAGACTTAACTTCAGTGGTCAACCCGGTGGGTCCAAAGGTAACAACCACCAGGCTTGATGAATCCAGTTTCAACACGTCCCACTGGCACAGTTCCAAGACCTCCAATCTTGTAAACATCCTGAAGTGGAAGACGAAGGGGCTTGTCTGAGGGTCCCTTTGGCTCAGAGATATTGTCAAGAGCCTCAAGGAGAGTTGGTCCCTTGTACCAGTCAAGGTTGGTGGACCTCTCAATCATGTTGTCTCCCTCGAATCCAGAGATGGGAACAAAGGCAAGTTTGTCTGGGTTGTATCCAACCTCCTTTAAGTAAGATGAGACCTCCTTCACAATTTCATCGTACCTAGCCTTTGAGTACTTGGGGGTGGTGGCTTCCATCTACAAAAACAAACACGAAACACATGAAATAATAGTTAGCCACGGGAAGGATAAACAGCATTGGAAAGTCTAAATTTTATAGACAGGAAAATAACTGTGAGAAAGGTATACCTTGTTACAACAACGGATCATCTGCTTGACACCAAGGGTGAAAGCAAGAAGAGCGTGCTCACGAGTTTGACCATCCTTTGAGATACCAGCCTCAAAATCTCCAGTGGTAGAATCGATAATGAGGACGGCACAATCAGCCTGAGAAGTACCAGTAATCATGTTTTTGATAAAGTCACGATGTCCAGGAGCATCAATAACTGTGCAGTAGTACTTGGTAGTTTCGAACTTCCATAAGGCAATATCAATGGTAATGCCACGCTTCATTTGGGTACCTAGGATATCCACGCTACCCTAGGTTGCAAAGACATGGTAACTCTATGGATTTACCAGTACAACTGTGCCCTAAAAAAACTAAAAAGTATCTCATTATTTCCATTGTGAGTATCATCAATTAAGAGAAATCCATAAACAACTCTAAGCTACGATTCATCTCTCCGTATACAACCCCAGTTAAGAATATGCATAGAAACTCTTTGAATTAGAGCAATTGGGGCAAAACCAATTAGGCGATATTGGCGAAAAACAAAAGCACTCCCATGTTTTCTGCAAGAGGGGTATCAATGAAGGGAAACTAATAAGCAGAAATGAGTTCATCCCCCTAATTAGGGAAAGCTGAATAACAATTATTAAACAAGTATTTGGAAAGTGTGGAAGAACAACAAATCCAAAACCAAAGCCACTATTGATAGCTGCTCTTTTCCAATTGACCTTAAATTGTTCATCTTCAGAATAGTCATCCTGTTACAAATCAATCAAACATAAAAAGAAAAAAAAGAAAAAACGAAAACCCAGCCAGTTGGTACATTGAAACCACAATATCAACGAAATACCTACATGGCTTAGGTGTGGTTCTACTTTAATCCTTGTAGAGCGAGTGATTCTCTGAGCACCAATTAAGGTGCCCTTACTTTCTACTTGTAACTTGGGGCATTGCAATAAGAATAATAACAGGTCTGTATTTGCCGTTTTGGCGACTGAGGTGAATATGTTTTAGTTAATGCCTCTCATTTCCAGTTTGAAGTGTTCAGTGATGTAGATGGCTGTCTGATCAACAGTTAAATAATTCAACTTAAAGGTTGTTCTGACAGTTTGCAACCTCATTTCTTAGAGCCATAACAACAGCTAATAATATCCTTTCTAACACATTCAACTTTTACATCATTATAACTGATAAAAATTGCGTATATTAATGAAAGCTTACATCTTGAAGCTTTCTTTAGAGGGAATGAAATGGTTGCAGCAGCAGCAGCAGCAGCAGCCTTCAGAGTGACGCTGGCTTTGGTGTTAATCTCTGTCAGACATTTTATCAAACATTTAGAATACTAACTGAATCTGTTCCAAACTTGATCAAAATGAAAACTATGGACTGGAAATCACCTCAAATAATCATCCAAACAGTCTTCTAATCACAATCTTCAGTAATAACAAACCCCATCATACCCAAACAGTTGCAAACTTGAAAGGAATACAATATGCACACAAGAAAATAAACAAATTCAAGATGATATTATCTACGTGAAGGGGACGAAAGAATCAAACTCTTTGAATTCCTCCATCTCTCATTTGTTGTTTCAAGGTAAATACCCGAAGTGACCCACAAGCAGGGCGGAGCCAAGGGTTGACTAACCCCGGCTCTAGCCCCCTAAAATTTCAAAAATCCATGTTTAGCCCTTAGTTTTCTTCAGTTTTTTAGTTTAATCCTCTAGTTTTTAGGATTTAGCCCCTCATTTTTAATAATCTAGTCCACCAAGTTTATCAAAAAAATTTTAGTCCCCTTAAACTTAAAAGTTGGCTCCGCCACTGACAAGTAGAAAAAACATACTAATGTCCACAACGTATAGACTGAAATGCTGAGGTTGCTTTTTAAACTCCAAGACTGGAGGAGTTGCCGCAAGAGGAGCCAGAGAGTTAACCAATTTCGCTGAAAAGCACTAGTCGTTCGCATTGCAAAAAATTTCCCCAACATTTAAAAAATAAAACTTATATATTCTATAATACAGTCGTGCCCATCTTGTTGCGTGTTTTTTTTACTACGTAGTACAATTCTAGATTGATTTAAAAAATAAAACTTATATATTCTATAATATAGTCGTATCCATCTTGTTGCGAGTCTGCCAAAAATAAAACCGCGGTGCCCATTTTGTTGCGAGTCTAGCAACCAAATATAGGATTCCTAGTTTTTCTAATGATTTTGGCCCCATGAGGCGCTTTTGTTTTACTACAGAGTATAATTCTAGAGTGATCGCAAGAATTACGGAGAGAAATCCCGTGACTTGCGTGGTATAAATGTGTATGTTTTTTACTCTCAATCCTTTCCTTTTCTTGGTTCGCAGTCACACAACTTCACCGTCTCTTCTTTTCTTTCTTTTTTTCCTTCTCTCTGTATAACTTCTGTGTATAGAGAATCAAATTGTTCAATCTAAACTTTTAACTTAAAAATCATAGTTATTCACTAATATTGTTAAAAAATTGTTGTGCCCTTCGGCCACCTTACCAACCAGTGACATTTCTATCTTACTCGAGGAAACATCTTAAATCTGTAACTACTTTAGAGTAAACTTTGATAGTCATTACAAGCTTATTTCATTTTACATATTATCTTGAACTATAATGTAAAAATGGGATAGACTTTTTTTTAAATTTGTGAATGCCGGACAAAAATTTCGTCCTCCTCGAGGATAGGTGGAGAAATCAGTATGCTATGACAAGATCACACTGCTTTGAATTTACCTTCAAATTTCAAACATAAGAAATAAACGATTTAGTTGTAGGACTATGGGTGGACTAGTGGAAAATCCATTGTAAATGATTTTTGAGATTTTTCTGTCTAGTATCAATTGAATCAGTTGTATAAAAACAAGATGTTTGTCGTTAAAAATTATTACTCTTTTCTTTTCATGGATAAAATCACAAATAAATGAAAAAGTCTTTTAAAAGACAGGTTTGCACTCCGAACAGACAATTACTAAACGCCAGCTACAACTTATTTGTGATAAAAAAAGATATTTGTGATAAAAAAAAGATGTTTGATTATGTTCTAATGAGAATCCACCTAAAGAGGGTTCCAACAAGAATGACTTCCTGGGAAGCTTTGTATGAAATCAGCAAACCAACAGGAGTTCTAAAAGATTTTAAAAGACCATATGTGAGAGATGAAGATGAGAAGAATGTGAACGTCATGGTTCTGATCAATCTTAAAGAAGAAATGCCTACTGGAATGTGGGCAAAAGTGGGAGACAAAAAGACTAGGATTGAGTATGCTTACTCAATCCACCCAAAGTTATGCAAGATCTGTAGAATTCCAGATCATGGAGCTATAGCATGTAAACCAGTCGACATAGTAGCTACTGTCAAAGAGGGAGCAACGAACAATCGTAGTATGGAAGTTGGGGGTACTTCAAATATCAGCCAACAACCATCTCAGGGCAGTGAGAATGGAAACTCGGAGTCATCAGATTCGTACCTAGTAAAAGTACAAGTCACAAACAATGACATCCCAAATGCTCTGAGAATAATGGGTTTCTATGGCAAAGAAATACAAGTTGTTGAAACAGGTAATGAAGAAGGGGAGGTAAATAGCAAAGCTATCACGGAGGAAAAATTCTTTCATAACTTGAAGTCTGCTGATCTCGCTGATCCCTTCACAAATATCCCCTCTAAGACAAATTTCATGGAATGGGATAAGGAGCAAAGTTTCTCCTTGGGAGGAGGAGGAACTGCTGAATGCACCAAGGAAAACTCGAGCATAAAGTTAATAAGATCACCATCCATCAAAACTTCTGATAGATTGAAGGTGGTAAACAACAACAAAAAGTCTCCTCCTATAATCCCATCAGGTTTTGAAAAGATGCTACCTCAGCAAGCTGTCTAAGAAAGCCCAACAAAATCTTGGACAAGGAAGCAAAGGCCAGCAAACCTTCTCAAGAAATTTGAAGCTTTCCACCAGGAGGAAAGAGCACAATACTCAGGCCAGGCTGAGAAAAAGAGAGTTTTTGAAGAAGTAATGGAAGACAAAGACGACAGTCATTCAAAGGACATGCCATTGATGGATAATCAGAAAAAGAGAGAAGTAACAGTGACTGAGGAAGAAGGAACTGGAGTAGGATGGTCTGACAAAGCCCAAAAGGTAATCCTAAACTATAAACTAATCCATTCCAAGTTACACTATAATATTATCCAGCAAATTTTTTCAAAACTTAGTATGCTCTATCATAGGAAAAAGGGAAAGGACTATCCTATAATATCCTACTTCTGGGAATTTATTGTAGTTATAACTTGGAACTGGCAAGTTTTAGGGCAAAAAAAATACTCAAAAGTACCTTCTAGATATCCTGAATAAGGAAAATCCAGACATTCTTTGCTTGCTAGAAACTAAACAACAAAATAAAAAAATGCATAATATTCTAAAATCTGTGAATGTCCATAACTATTGGTTGGTCCCTCCTAGAGGCCAAGCAGGGGGGATGGCCCTGATTTGGAAACTTAATCTTACTATTACCATAGATAGCTCAACACATAACCAGATTAATGCTATAGACAAAGAAAACTATTCCAACAGTTTATACATGGTTTCAGCTTTCTATAGCAGCCCATACCCTACTAATAAACAACAGTCTTGGGATATGCTTGTTAGTATAGCTGAAACCATAACCATTCATTGGCTTGTGATGGGGGACCTAAATGTTGTCCTCAGTCGAGAGGAAAAAAAGGGAAGTAACTTATTTGATGAAGGAGAAGCCACTATATTTAGAAATAAAATCTCTGATATGAATTTACAAGATTTGGGGTTTAAAGGTTATCCTTACACATGGAGCAACCATAGAACTGATAACTCAAGAGTGGAAAAGAGACTTGATAGAGCCATGAGCAATGAAAAATGGATTGTACTTTTCCCAAAATCCACAATCCATCATCTCATTGCAAGGGGATCTGATCATAGTCCTATTATCATTTAAACTAACCCAATTTGGAAGGATGGTGCTTATCCTTTCAAGTATTTTGGGGGATGGATGGAACACCCTGATTGCAAGAGATTAATCATGGATACTTGGAGCACAACAAGACAAGGATCTGTGAGTTTCTCTTTTGCAAAAAATCTTAAAAATGTTAAAGTTTCCCTCAATAGTTGGAATAAAAATACTTTTGGCAACATTCAAAACAATATCTCTAGGATCAAAAAGGAGATAGAAGTGTTGTCTAACAATAGCAATAGATGCCATACTACTCTAAAGAGATTGGAAACCTCTCTGAGTAAATGGCAGGATATTGAAGAAAATTACTGAAAAATCAAAAGTAGGAATCAGATAATAAATCTGGGTGATAGAAATACCTCTTTCTTCCATAATGTTGCCAGGACAAGATACAGCAGGAATAGAATTGAGTCTATCAAAAATCCAAATGGCACCTGGTTGGAGAAAATAAGTGAAATCTCAAACTGTCTAACTGACCATTTCAAGAGCATCTCCAATAACAACTCTCCTGTCCTAAATAGGGATTTGATAAATCTAATACCATCTTCTATTACTGATAGAGAAAATGAGCTCCTCCTTGAAACACCTAAGGATGCTGAAATAAAAGATACTCTGTTTGCCATGGAAGGAAATAAATCTCTTGGTTCCAATGGTTTGCCCCCAAATTTCTTTCAAGATAATTGGGAAACCATAGGAGAGGATCTGATAAAACTAGTTCACAATTTCTTTGATACTGGATATATGCTAAAGGAAATGAATACCACTTTTATATCCCTCATTCCTAAGGTCCAACTACCCTCTACGCCAGGGGACTTTAGACCAATATCTCTTTGTAACACAACTTACAAACTCATTTCCAAACGAATGAAACCTTTGCTGTGTAAGATCATCTTTCCCTACCAATCTGCCTTAATTCTAGGGAGGCAGATAACTGACAACACTATGGTTTCTCATGAGATTATTCATAATATGAGAACCAGAAGAGATCTACAGGAATGGATGGGCATTAAGATAGATATGTCAAAAGCTTTTGACAGAGTTGAATAGCCCTTCCTATTAGTTGTCCTAGAAAAAATGGGTTTCTCAAAAACTTGGTGTCGTATCATACATCAATGCAGATCAACTACTAGTCTTGCAATCTTATTGAATGGAGTCCCTTGTGAAACCTACAATCCAACTAGAGGGATTAGGAAAGGGGATATTTTTTCCCCTTACCTCTTCATCCTATGTATGAAAGTTTTCTCCAGAACTCTAAAGAAAGCGGAAAACGAAGGAAAAATACATGGCATCAAAATTGTGAAAAAAGCTCCTGCCATTAGTTATTTATTATTTGCGGATGATTGCATCATTTTCTGCAAAGCAAACAAAAATGAAGCTAATAACATCCTTGACATGATTGCTAGTTTCATCTCCTGCTCGGGGCAAATGATAAACCTCTCTAAGTCTGTAATCTTTTCAAGCAATAACACCTCTTCTGATAAGAAATTGAGTATAACAAGTCTCATGAAGGTTAATCCTATATCCCTTAAAGATAAGTATCTAGGGTCTCCCTTCTTTACTAACAAGTCAAAAGTTAAAGCCTTTCATCCAGTGATTGATCTCATCAAACACAAGATGGGGGGATGGAATAACAAAACTATCAACCCCGCGGGGAAGATGGTCTTGATCAAACATGTAACTTACATAATGGCAAATTATCAAATGAGTATTAAAATACCAAAAACAATCACTGATGAGTTGAATAAAATCCATAGGGATTTTTCATGGGGCAAAGAAGATGGTAAATCAAAAGGTGTTTACCTGAAATCTTGGACAGGAGTGTGTACCCCTTTAGAGGAAGGAGGGCTAGGTTTCATAAACTTGGAAAAATTTAACAATGCTCTAATCTCCAAGATGGGATGGAGAATGTTTCAACAACCTAATACCTTGGGTGCACAAGTCATGCATGCCAAGTATTTTGAAAATTCAGATATTATGCACATGTCTGCAATACCAAAACCAACAGACTCTTGGGTATGGAAAGGCATCTTAGATGGCATAAAAAACATTCAAAAGTATGGAAAATGGCTAGTGGGAAACGACAACAAAATCAATATTTGGAAGGACAGTTGGGTTGAAGGTTCAGATTATCTAATCAGTAAACCTAACAACTTCCCTACAAATATTGAAAAGGTGGCTGATCTAATGAATGAAGATCAACAATGGAACTTACAACTGATTCTCACATACTGCTAGGAAAATAACACACACACACAAACATTCATACTGGTCAGGAAGATAGAGTTATTTGGTATCTGTCAAAGGATGGAAAGTTCTTTGTGAAATGTCTTTACAAAGAGTTAACACATAGAAATATCAATAGAAGAGAAACAAAAAATTGGATTGCCATCTAGAATCTAGTTGTCTCCCCTTCTATCAAAGTTTTCCTTTGGAAAGCTGCCCACTCTATCTTACTAACAGGAGCTAGAATGGGAAAACACCTTCACTATATTGACAAAATTTGTAAAATATGCAATTGTCAAGAGGAAACCATATCACATATGTTCATCAATTGCCCTGTAGCTCAACAAGTCTGGAGAGAACTCCACTTTGAACCAAATGAAATTTTCGACAATAGGGATGACTTCCATGAGTGGTTAACAAATCTTCTAAACGTCAAAAGTCACAGAACCCACTCAATGGGATGGGCTGAGATGTTTTCTGTTGTCATATGACACATATGGAAAGCCAGATGTGATTTGACTTTTGAAAAGAAAACGCCAAATGCTGGTAGGATATCTAGGAATATTATTTATTACATAAACTACCAGAAAGTTAAATTTGACATGAAAAATTGCAACTTCTCTAATGTGTCTTATTCCAAAGAGGAGGCTGAAAATCAAACAATTGAATTCAGATTAAGAAGGATGCCACCAATACTCTTCACTTTGAAAATAAATGTGGCAATCTATCTAAACCCTACCACTGGAAGTTATAGTATGGGTTTAATCCTTTTCGATCATACATGACATTGCAGGGGAGCAAGATGAGCAGTGTTTGGGCAAAGTTCAGATGAGGAAGTGAAACAAAAGGCGGCACTGGAGGACAACATTAGGAAGCAGAATAGATTTTGAATCCAACTCCTGCCAAATAATCAAGCTAATCAGGAGCATGTATGCATACAAGATAGGAGCCCGTTTCTCTCTAGATTACGACGGAAAGGAATTTTTTGAAGTTGGAACTTGGAGCACAACTAATGACATGGAATTTTTTTTAGCAGTCAACCTTGCTAAATATAGCATCGACTGTAATTTTGGTGGGTCTTGGGACCATCTTACTGTAACAAGTATTATCCCGAACATTATCGACAATATTTTTCCTTCTCGTTTTAAATTTTATCAACCAACAAATGTAATAGCTAATACTATTTCACAAGGTTTGGACGCAAACCAAAGGGTTTCTGGCAGTTTGCTCAGCAACTCCAACCCAGAGGTGATCGCCAGTTGAGGTTTCATTCCTCTTTATCTATAAAAAAAGAAAAAAAAAACACCTTTCTCAGGAACGGGTCTCATTCCCTATGTTACTACCAAATGCACCACGCTTGCCAAAATCGGAAAAATCAAATGAAAGCAATGAACAATCTTAAGACAAATGCACGATAAAGAACTTTCTTTTATCCCTTGAGTCAATGAATCAATAACAAAGCAACATAGCTAGAAAATGAGTAACCATACAAGTAATGGCAATTGCTATTAACTCCTTATTACCCAAATGAGGAAATTGTTGGAATATATGCCACATTGGTTATGAGTCAAGTTACAGAAGATCAAGTCAGCTGGTAAATCCTACATTCAAGCTACCTATTCAAGATTAGTTTGTTATCTTCTGAGGTTAGGTTTACTGCTTCTTCTATTATTATCCTATATAAACAGGAATATTTATGTAA
>NC_039367.1:97945605-97945761 GCF_003573695.1 Papaver somniferum
TTATCGTGCATTTGTCTTAAGATTGTTCATTGCTTTCATTTGATTTTTCCGATTTTGGCAAGCGTGGTGCATTTGGTAGTAACATAGGGAATGAGACCCGTTCCTGAGAAAGGTGTTTTTTTTTTCTTTTTTTATAGATAAAGAGGAATGAAACCT
>NC_039367.1:97946761-97946900 GCF_003573695.1 Papaver somniferum
CACAACTATAGAGTTCATCACTTGGTCTTTTGCTTCTTGCCAACGGGAGCCTTCCTTGTTTCCCCAAACAAAGATCTTGCACTTGGGTCTTCAATTTTATCAAGCTTCTCCACGACTTCCTTCATTTCTTCAATGGATA
>NC_039367.1:97947900-98005713 GCF_003573695.1 Papaver somniferum
ATATTTATCAAAATCCAATGCCAGAATTATGCAAAACTATGCAAGAGTAAGAAAATCAGAATTCTGGCGTAGATTCAATAATTTCTTTAATGCCGGCACTACCCACAATCTACACATAAACTTGGTCATTTTCATCCACTGTGCCCGACATGGATTTAGAGAAAATTTTCCATGCCGGTACAAATGGCGGCATAGAAATATAATTTCTTTTAGTGCAGAACCAATACCGGTGCTGTGAAACTTAAACATTTCAATGCCGGAACCACCCATAATCCACACAGAAACTTGGTCATTTTCATCCATTGTGCCCAGCATGGTTTTGGAGAAAATTGTTTCGTGCTGGTAAAAATGGTGGCATAGAATTTAAATTTCTTTTAATGCCGGAACCAATACCGGTGCTGTGGAACTTAAATATTTGAATACCGGCGCTTGTCGTGTAAAGAAAACTTACAGAGACAACATTTTACGAGAAATCTAAACATGTTCAACATAAACCAAACAACTAAATCATGCTTAAATGTTCTTATCATAAACCAAAAGTAAACCAAACAACTAAAGAGTTCAACCAAAAACAAGTTAGAAATTGTTCAAAACATAACAACCACCATCCAAATAACGAAACACAACTATAGAGTTCATCACTTGGTCTTTTGCTTCTTGCCAACGGGAGCCTTCCTTGTTTCCCCAAACAAAGATCTTGCACTTGGGTCTTCAATTTTATCAAGCTTCTCCACGACTTCCTTCATTTCTTCAATGGATAGCACCTCTCCTTCGTCGTACTTGCAACCTAACATCTTCCACAACTTGCGAAGCTGACGCCGCTAGTTTCATACATACAACACATAATTAGTATATGCATGCTGATATATAGAAAGGTCAAGCTGATACCTTTCAGTAGAGGCTGTCATGAAGCAGGGTAATTGCTTATATCCAAGTTGCCGCATCACACGTCGAGGATCAGCCATAACGTATCCCTTTGGGTGGAACAAAGGCCCATTGTAAAATAAAACGTTATATAACCTCAAATATTGGAGGTTTTCTCTAGCCTCCATGTAAGGGTCAAACACAACATCTTTGGTAGTCATCGCGTCCAGAGCCAATCTCATATCTGTCAGTCGACGATTGTTACCGGGCTTCAGATGGCTGTTGAACTGGTATCTCTTGGCTCTAGGATTCTCGGGGTCATCAATGGGTATAATCTTCAATAAGGGCTTGCCCTTGAACAATGTTGGAAAATGTTCATAAGCCCACACCTATACATATGCGAAACGATACATATAAAAATCAGTAAATTTTGTTTCTAAGTTCATCATAAGGGTACATGTGAACGATATAAATAAGAACATAAGTTTAAAAAAAAAATTACCTGGAGTAGAGTGAAATTCCCGAAAAATTGGTTTGTAACCGCCTTAGAGGCCCTTCTCATCTCCGTCATCAAATGTGTCATTACCACCGTGTCTCAAGAATAGCTAAAGACCTCTTCCAACGGATCCAAGTATTGAAGGTAGTTTGCACTAACCCTGTTGCCACTAGTGTCAGGGAATACCCTAATGCCCAAGATGAATAACAGGTACGTAGCGACTGTATAACGAATCTGTGCCGGGTCCCATCCATCCTTTTCTTTTCTCTGCGTCGTGTCTTCAAACTTCTTCTTAAGCAGCGTCAGCTTGATGGTCTTTGTCCTACTAGTCTTAGATACATAGAAGCTTTCCACAGAAGTTTTGTAGTCCCAACCAAACAACTTGTTAGTAAGAGCGTGCAACTTCGACCATTCTAGCTCCGGAAAATGATCTCCTTCTGCAATTGATTTTCCGGTAACACTCAAGCTAGAATGTTCTGATCATCATCAGGGATCAAAGTCATCTCGCCAAACGGGAAGTGCATGGTATCTTTTCACCATGATACCTTTCGACGAAGCAATTGACTGTCACAATATCTGGATTCACATAATTTTCAACCAAAGGATATAAACCAGAATCCTTTACTAATGTTTGGACCTCTTCACATTCCTTAGACAAATCCCAATGATACGCGGCTTGGTTTCAGCAAACACGCACAGCCTTCTTATGATCCTATAATTAGGAGATAATACGATTAATAGGTTTTATATAAATACAAAATAATACATATGCACGAGATAAAAATTCTTACATAGGTTTGATAGATAGTACGATCCCAAGAGTCCTTGTAGCCAAATAGATGCCCCGGATCAAAAGAAGTTGCACCCCAAATTCTACCACGATCAAGGTCAGGTATCATGTCATCAATATGAGGAAGGTGTGAACCTTTGACTTTTACTTTGCCTGTGCCCTTTCCTTGTGTCGGTTGTTGACTTGGCCCACCTTCTTCCACTACTACTTGGCTTTGGGTTGCTAATTGACTTTGATAAATCTCATTATCTTCCTCCTCACTTTCCTCTTCATCTTGCTCATCTTCCTCCTCAACTGCTCCTGTAGGTTCACGGATTTTGAGTTTACTATGGTCACGACCACTCTACCAAACTTCACCTCTTGTATCAGCCCCCAAAAGGATTTTGCTACCTTGGTCTTTCCCTCTAGGAGGCAGAGACTGAGGAGTACCAAGACCGTCATTCCTTCTTTTTTTAATGCCAACATCTTTAGTTTTTCCTTTGTTAGCTTCCTTTGATTTAGACCTATTTCAAAAGAAGCACGAAATAAATATAAGACAACTAACTTTCATTTCTAATATCAGCACAGATACACTACATAACGACATAGAATCATCACTACCAGCATACTGAAACAAAGTATCGACCATGTCGTGACCAAAACACGGCATAGTAATTTCAAACCATTACATGTCGGGAACTAATACCGGCATTGAAAAATAATTGACGAGGATTCCGGTAATCTTTAGGAAGTTCCTGGATACCAAAACACCATTGCCGGCACATACGTAAAATTCAAACTCATGCCGCAGAAGAATTCCGGCATCGAATCTAACCTAAAATGTGTTGCCGGTACCAATAACAAAATCCTAGGGTTTTCTGTTTATTAGAAGTACACTACCGGCATGGTATTCAAACTAAACTGAACGCCCGGTACAGGGTTCTAGTGTGCTCTTCATCCGAAATCGAATGCGGCAACTAATTTTCGGTGTGGTCTTCAACGTAAATCTTATGTCGTAACGCAGTGACGGTGTGGTCTTCATCCTAAATCGAATGCCGTTACACTGTTCCGGTATGGTATTCATACCAACTTGAATGCCGGAAGATACTGAAACTCAACTATTTCAGTTAGGGTTTGCGATTTTGACCTAAACCCGTAGCTACAAATCGGTGGAAACACTAATTAAACAGTTCTAAATCGACGAAGAAAATTTTGAATTAACGATTAATCGTCGATGAAGAACGGATGAAGAACGATGAAGAAGATGAAGAAAAAAAAATTGGAACCCTAACCCTAACCGAGTATGCCGGAACTGATAGAGAAATGGGGGATATGTATTTGTTTTTTAGATTTTAAGTTTTAGGGAAAGGGTATAACAGTCTTTTCATAATGTTTTTTAATTAATCAAAGGGTGTTTTATTTTCTCCCCAAAAAACACCCCTTAGCAGACACCTTTGGTTGGGGAAAGTAATTCATATCCCCCAATTAGTTTTGATATCCCCAATCGCGCGTTCTTTAATTTGGGTTCTGAATTTTAGGTTTTTTTCTTTTTCTTTTATTGATTTAGTTTGATTTAGGGGAAAGGAATATGAGATTTTTATGTGGAAACATTTTGGTCTAAATTTTAATTTATAGATTTGGTACTTTGGAACTTATTTTGTTTCAGTTGATAGTCGAAAGCAATTGACAACATCTCAGTTTTTGTTAGTTATTAGGGTAGTTTTAGTTCAACTGATGGTAAAAACAACATGTAAGTGAGCTAATGGGAAATAACTTTTAGATGTGTTAATGGGAATAAAGTTTTTAAAGGTTAATGGGTAGCAGGTAGCTAGGTCAGAATTAGATACATATCTAACTTACACTCCAGTTGATGGATTTTGCTTTGATTTTGTTTTTAAATTTTTTAAAGCAAGAAAAAATCTCATTTCTTTGATCATAGTATGCCTGAATTGTTTATCATATTGGTGAAGGAATTGTCAACTATGAGCTTCAAATAGTTTGTTCAAGATGGGAGTGATATTATAATTGAGAAATTGTGATTAATAGAAGGATTTAGGACATTTGCTTCCGTGCATCTCTTCAAGCAAGAAATGTTTAATAATCTTGCTGACAATCACAAGGAAATAAATATAGTGGAGGCATAATTTTGTTCCAATGTCAGATGCTCTTTTTTGTTAGTTTAATTTTGTTTTGATCTTTTGCGCTTTTTTAGTTGTATTCGCCTGCATAGGCTTGTGTATTCTTCAATATTATTATCTTTGCCAAGAAAAAAAAATATAAAAAAAAAATCTCTTCAAGTGAATTATTATGTTCTGCCAGAATTTTTGAGTACCGAATTTCAGTGGTTTGTCTTAATATATCGATCTTTAACCATTTAACTTTTTTGTTAACTGTTCTTTTTTTTTTTAATGTGATCTCTTTAGCCCTTTAAGTTGGATTTTATGGTTAACTGAAATTTTATCAGAAGTCACCATTGTACTTTAACTGCCCTAATATTTTTTACCGGCATAATTTACATAACACTTAGAAAATGTCTTTAATTGTAGGAACATGTGGAAGAAGTACCCTGAAACCAAGTGCTTAAGAAACGCAAAGATGAACCATGAGAGGATATTCGACCATGGAGAGAACAATATATGCGATTGTATTGAGATTAACTTTTACTAAAAGCCTTGAAGTTGTTGTCGAACTATATCTTATTCTTCTTGATTTTTGCTAAGTCTCTTCTTCTTGAGTTTTTTTTCCAAGGCTTTGTGTTGCAAAGATTAAGCTATCCAAATGTATCATCCAGAAAAATAACATCATTTTTCATTCTTTATATTTTTATTTTTTTGCAAATGAGTATATATTTATTGAAAATATATTGAACTGAATGGCAGGTGGCAGGCGCATCGTACATGCGTGTTATACTAGTAATAGAAAAGTAAAGAAGGATTTAGGAGTACCTTCTCAGTTCTGATGTCTGATTGGAAAATAAAAGAAAATATTAGCAGACCATCCTATTACATACGATAGTTATCCAGGTGTATCTTAGAAAACGAATCCGATTGAAAGAAGAATGACAGAGGTGTATAACCAGTTTTAAAGATGGAGCTTTCTTCCAAAAAAAAAAATCAGTGGTTAAGCTTCGTGTTGATAACGTAATGCAGAAATAATAAGGAAAGAGAAAGAGGCATGGAAAGAGAAGGATTCTATTGATATGAGTTATCTGGTTACTCGGATACAATATCCTTTATATATATATGGGAAAGGGAAAACCAAATGACTTCGATTTTGGATCGCACATCCGTGTACATGGGCCATTTAACATCAATTTAATAGTATAAACTGTTTTTAAGGGTATATAAGTCATTTCTTACCCATTAGACACCCCTTATAAGCACACCCTAGTTAGGAAAATAGATTTGTATAACTTCAAAAGTTTTATGTATGCCCTAAAACATACATGTTTCAAATTTTAGGGTAGGCAAAAATATCAAAATGGGCTTTAGAGCCCACAAAGTAAAACACATACAAAGTCTGTTCAAAAGTTTTTTGAACTGAGTGGAGTTCATTAGAACGAAGGAATTCAGGCTCTCCTATGTTGTTAGGGTGAGGAGTACTTATGCTGATTTGTTAGGCAAGTGTTGTGCTAATGCCGATCCATATGTTGTTCAATACTATGTTATATTAGTATTCTGGGCGGTATGGAACCAGCAAACTCTCCCTAGTACTTACTTCTGCACTGATGTGTGTGTGGTCTCGGCATAATTCAAACTTAAACCAGTGTTGCTAGTGCCCATGCATAGAAAGTCGTCCTAAAATATCCCTTAGATTCCTTGCTAGTGGCCATGCATAGAAAGTCGTTCTAAAATATACCTCTGTTTCCTAATTAATTGTATTATGGCGCGTTTGGGTATGAGAAGTAAAAGTGCTTATGCTTTTCCAGAAGCTCAAGTTAAAAAGTAAAAGTCAGAAGTAAAAGTATTTTCTATCACAAAAAAATTGATTTTCTTTTTGCTTCTAGAAGTCGAAA
Organism: Papaver somniferum; assembly: GCF_003573695.1. NCBI lineage: Eukaryota > Viridiplantae > Streptophyta > Magnoliopsida > Ranunculales > Papaveraceae > Papaver > Papaver somniferum. Next base: position 97,954,045 of record NC_039367.1, read on the forward strand.
AACTTTTTCTGAAGTGTATCCAAACACGGTGTTAGGACCCGGTTCGAGTCCCAATCCCATCATGATTATTTTCTTAGTTTGCAAGAAAGTTTGTGCCTATAAAAGAAAGGAAGTATCGATAGTTTCAAACTCGGTCCATATAGTTTTTTCCCGCGAAGCTTTTTCTTTTTCGTCCACCATGAAAAAGATGAAGGGTACTACTACTAGCTGCATTGATGATCAAATACTATGTGAGATACTAAGCAGACTTCCATTGAAATCGCTTGTGCGTTTCAAACGCGTATGCAAATCTTGGCAATCCTTGATTGAAAAGGATCAGTGGTTGATCAAATTACACCATCGACGGCAATTGAAAACAAGTCCACATCTCTATTTTTTGACCAGTAAAGCTGTATTAGAAAGTCCACGGGTCTTCATCGTGAATCTCATGGTGTCTTTTCCTAAGGATGAAAGCGTTAAATTTGAGATTCCTTGTACAACAAACTTGTGCATAGACACAAACCACAAAGAAATAACTACAGCAACAAAAACCATGCAAGCCATATCGAATAAAGATTTGTTGGTTTGTCAGCATATACAAAAACCCATCAACGGTATGATATGCTTAATCGACAAAATAGAAAGAAAAGATATGGACTCTGACAATGAAGTTAAAGAGGATCATGCTGCAGGTCTATACAATGTCATCACCAAAGAAGCGACACCTTGGATCAGATCAGCTTACTTAGCACAAGTAGAGAAATTATGTGACTTATCGAAAGTAGATTTATATCGTACTTATGAATTTGGATTTGATCCTACAACAAGGGAATACAAAATGATTTGCATGTGGAGCATATCTGGGTATGAGCTTCCAAAATTGGAAGGGTACATGGAGTACACAATATACGAAGACGAAGAGGAGAATTACAAAATGTGCGAGGCCTTGACTCTAGGCAGCGACACTGCTTGGAGAAGGATTGATAAGGTACCACCGTCAGATAAGTTCTCTAAAGATCTATATGGTTCCGTTTATGCGAATGGTTCCATATATTGGATGTATTACAATGATATTCGTCCCATGCTAGTGGCATTTGATGTCGGGAGAGAGGATTACAGAGTTATACCAGACCTTGATATGATTGGTATTGATCGGCCTAACTCTTATTATCTTATGGAATTGGATGGGCATCTAGTTATAGTAAAGAACCCAGATAATCACACTGTCAATCTGTGGATACTTGATGACGACTGCGACAAAAATACAAGTACTACAAATACTAGTAACATCAAATGGACTAAAGAGAATTTTAACAAACTGCCACACTTGCAAATCCCGATTCAAGAAACTGCCACCGTTTTTTTCAGAGTTTATTTAATGCCACAACCGTTAGCACTAACGTCTTGGACCCACATGATTGGTCAAACTTTTTTGACTTTGTCCAGATTACTTACACGTGTCTTATGTGGACGGCTCAAGATGTCGAGCACGAGATTATTACACGTAGCACAGGCTAAATGACTATTTTATCCTTCGTGGGATTGAAAACAGTTTGCAACTTTGTATCGTTTCATTTTTCTTCTAGGGTTTGCTCGTTCTCTCTGTCCGCTCTGTTCTCTAGTGGAAGAAATTAGGGTTTGGGTCAGTTTTCAGCGGGATTTTGCTTAGGTTTAGTGTCTGAGTAAAGGGTTGGGGAGCGATCGAGATTCAGAAAAAGAAGGGGAAGGACAAGCAGCAGATATGGTATGATTGCAAACCCTAATTTCGTTTTTCTGAGTTGAATTAGGGGTTTTCTCTTAGGTTTCTGTTTCTCTTTCTTGTACTTTTTTTCTCTTGCTCTATGTCCGCTCTGTTCTCTAGTGGAAGAAATTAGGGTTTGGGTCAGTTTTCAGCGGGATTTTGCTTAGGTTTAGTGTCTGAGTAAAGGGTTGGGGAGCTGAAGATGAAGAAGAATAAGGGGAAGGACAAGCAGCAGATATGGTACGATTTCAAACCCTAATTTCGTGTGTTTGATGAGTTTTATTTTAGGAGTTTTCTGTGTGAAGTGTGGAATTTTTAAAACCCTAATTTCGTGTGTTTGATGAATTTTATTTTAGGGGTTTTCTGTGTGAAGTGTGGAATTTGATGAATTTTATTTTGTTTGTTCATTTACAGTGATCATACATATTATCCATATAGAGATATCAATGTGTTTGTTGTGAATAGTAAACTTAATTTGCTATTCCCTCACATGGATAGAGATAGAATTGACCTTAAGGAATTTGAGAAGATGTTGCGTGTTAAGTTGAATCTTGATGAAACAGAAATTCCAAATTTATATTGGACCATAGACCCATGTCTGCCTGAGTATTTGGTTACAAATGAAGACTTGTTTAAATTTTGGGAGCATGCTGTACCTGATGATAAAGGCTTCATATGTTTACAAATGAGTGTAATGAATTCAGAATTTAGGAATGATAATGACTTCATTAAGGCTGCAATGGAACAACCAGTAGTAACAATTGATGAGACTCCTAAGAAGGCACCTAAGAGGATTGCTAAGAAGCCAGTTTCAAAGGAAAAGTCAGTAAAGATATCACCTACAAGGAGATCACCAAGGTTGCATGCTCAATCAAAGAATGAAAACTCAAATGGAGGAGCATCTAGGAAGTTGTTGTTCATGGATCTGTTAAATGAAGTGGAATCTCAGGGTTTTTCTTGCCTAAGTCAAGCCACTGTTGTTGGTTCTAGCAGTACACCAGTTGATAACTTTAATCATGATTACTGGGTTGATGAAGTAAACAACACTGCTGCAGGGGATAACACTGATGCAGGGGATAAGAATGATGCAGGGGATAAGGCTAATGCAGGGGATAAGACTGATACAGGGGATAAGACTGATGCAGGGGACAATAGTGATGGTGATGATGAGGACAATGTGGTGCTAGAGAACACTACTGTAGATGAATGTCACCCCATTGAAGACCCAAATGCTCCACCAATCTTTGACAGTGATGAAGAAAATGATATTGATTATGAAGATATTGTCAAGACATACAAAGTTGGAGATGAAAGCAGTGATTCAAGCAGTAGTGAAGAAGACAATGAAGAAGGTATGGACCCTTTAGTGTTTATAATTTTTTGTTTATTTTTTACATGTACTAACACTTTGATGTTGATTGCAGTTTCTAATGATGACAAGAATAATGATAAGGATAATGATGGTCCTGAAGTAAATGATGATAAATATTCCAAACCAAAGCTTGATTACCAGAAGTGGAAAGAAATGTTCAATATGCACAGTGATGAAGAAGAAGAACCATTATTCCCTGTAGAAGAAGAGGTGACTCCTGTTGATCCTACTAAGATGGAGGTAAAGTATGCTTTTAATAACAAGAGTGCTTATAAGAAACATCTTAGGGGTTACTGTGTAAAACATAATTATCAGTATACGGTCTATAAGAGTGACAAAACAAGATTAAGAGTGAGATGTAGGTTTAGGGAAGAGTATGGCTGTAACTGGTTTGTAAATGCTAGCATAAAAAGGCATGAGCCTACTTTTATTGTTAGGAAGGTTAATCTAGAACACACTTGTGTTGCGGATCCAAAGAGTTTTAACAGATCCACGGATCCTGAGTTCGTAAAAGATGTGGTACATGAGAAGTTAAAGCAGACAGCTGGGGCCTTAATTCCAAAGCCTAAACACATTGCAAGAGACTTTTTTGTAACTCATAACATCAATATACCTTATATTTGTGCATGGAAGGCTAGAAATCTTCTTTTAGAAGATCTGTTTGGTAATTATGAAGACAGCTACAAGGATGTACCCATCTTTTGTGCAATGGTGGCTCATACTAATCCAGGGTCTGTTGCTAAATACACTTATGGGAAAAGAGGTATACATTATGTTAAGACATTCATGATTGATTCATTTATTTGTAAGTGGTGCTCAGTTATTTAATGGTTGGTTACTAAATGTGCAGATAAGACATTCATGAGCATGACTATTTCATTTGCTGCACCAATGAGAGGATTTCAGAAAGCTTGCAGGGGAGTCATAGGTTTAGATGCATGCCATCTAACTGGAAAGCGTGGTGGTGTTCTAATGGCTGCAACAGCAATTGATGGTCAGAATTCTCTGGTGCCTTTAGGCATTAAGGTGGCTAAGAGTGAAACCAAGGAGAGCTGGACTGGGTTCCTCAAGGATTTGGCTCCAGCAATCAATGCACATCATGCTGGCAGAATTACCTTTATTTCTGATAGGCAAAAAGGGTTGTTGGAATCTGTTCCAAAGGTTTTCCCTGGTGCAAGAGTTAGATATTGCTTCAGGCACTTGTACAAGAACTTCAAGAAGTACCACAAGGCACCAACCTTGCACAACTTATTGTGGAATGCATGCAAAGCTTACAAAGTGAGGCATTTTCAGGTTTGTGCCTCTCTTTTTTAAATATCCCTATGTTTTTTGATTCATAGTTAGTAGGTTATATAATAACTCAGGTTACTATAATGTAGGAGCACTTTGACAACATATGCAAAGAAAGTCCGGCTGCTGGTGAATATCTTAGGAAAGAAGATCCAAGTACTTGGTCTAGGGCTTATTTTGATCCCCTTAGCTGTTGTGAGCATATGAATAACAATTTCTCAGAATCATTTAATTCTATGAGTTCTAATATGAGAGATAAACCAATAATCCAACTAGGCATGATGTATGGTCAGTTAGTAATGGGTTTGTTATTTAAGAGAAGGGAAGAATCTGCTAAGTGGAATCAAAATGATTTGGTCCCTGCTGCTGTTAAGTTGATAAATAAGATGCTTGACTTGGTTGGGAAGTTTGATACAGAAGGAAGTGTGGTTGGACAGGTTTATTTGGTAACTAATGTGTCTACCAAGAAAATTTTCACAGTGAACATTGTAGACAAACAATGCACTTGTTTGCAATGGCAGCTAAGGGGATTCCCTTGTCAACATGCTGTATGTGCATTGAAACTGCTCAGGCCAAACTGGAAAGAGTAAGAAATTTTGTAATATGCTATTACTTTTGGGTTGTAATATGCTATTACTTTTGTTTCTGTAAACTGACACATTTGTTTGATTGGTTGAACAGTTATTGTGCTCCTTACTACTCTGTGGAATATTATAGGACCATATATGCAGATGCTGTAAATCCACTAGAAGACATAAGTGAATGGAACTGGGAAGATAAGATACTTTTTTCAGCATTAAATATATTATTGAATGTGATGCATTCACATTTTCTCTACTTTATTATATCCTTATTTTTCTCTACTTTTTTCTCTACTTTATTATATCCTTATTTTTCTCTACTTTAACTTTCTCATTTCTTTTAGGGTTAGGGTTTCATTTCTTTACTTTAACTTTCTCATTCCTTTTCTCTTCTTCTTATCTTAATTGGCAGGCATCCATGGACATCAACTTAAAGCCTCCTCCTTATCAAAGAAAAACTGGAAGACCAGCAAAGAAGAGGAAGAGGAGCTATGATGAACCTGAAACTGTGGTGAAGAAAAGGAAATGTGGAAAGTGTGGATCTACTGCTGGTCATAATAAGAGAACCTGTGCTGGTGGTGATGTTGGTAAAAACCCAACTGGATTCATGCCAAGCACCGAGTATGATGCTGCAAACTGCACCTTCACTAGTAGAGATCATCCTGAAAGTAGCAGTGCAAGGGGTAAAGCAAAGGTGAACAAATCCAGAGGTACATCTTCATTTGTTGGTGAGTCAACAGGACCTAAAAACTTTGGAAGAGCACCAGCAGAACCTAGCACCCATGGATCTACACAAGATGTTCTGAATTTCAGTCAGAACTTTATTGGTATTGGATCTGTTAGTCAACATATTCCTGTCACAAAGGGAAAGAAAAGCAAGGCTAAGAAGAAGTAGAAGTGTGTGTGCGCTTCTTGTTGTGTTAGATCTTTTTTTTTTGCTTTAGACACTGATATCATAGTGTTAGATCTGTTTTTTTTTATGTACCAGAATTCAGTTTTATTTTGATGGATAATCTTACTTTATGAATGGAAATGATATTAGTTAAGAACTAATTACATGTTAATAGTCTTTTGAAGTTCCTTACATATGGCATTGAGATTGAAACTTGAATGGATAACCCTATTTTTTGCTGCAATGAAAAGGTGGTCTGATACCCATCTAAATGCTTCACAATCTGTGCAGATCAGGTAAGCAATGTTTCTATTGTGTTCATTTTTGCATCTTCTCAGCTGCATTATTGACTTGCATTGCTCTTTGTAGCATTCTTGCTTATGCAGTGGGCATTCTTTGTAACAGTGGGTCTCTTCTCCACAAGCACAACAACAATTCTCTTTGGGTAGCTTGATATTCTTGGATTTGAGTGGATGACTGGCATAATCAAACCATTCAAAGTAGGTGCAGGTAGGATTTGAACACTTCAAGAACATTTCTCCATCTGTTTCTCTTGTGCTGGATCTTAGTAGTTGTCTTATACCATTACAAGGTATATGTTTGCATCTAGAGTACATCCAGGGACAAACCTTAGACTCATGACTTCCTTGTTCACATGTTGGACATAGATCTGGGGTAGTTTGCTGTCTAAATTTGCTGCTGCTGTTGCTCTTGCTACTACTACTGCAACTGTTACTACCTGGAGAGTTTATAACCTTTTGGCTCATTTTTATGTGTTGAACTTCTGAAGAAATTGACTAATGAAGAGTTTGGGATCTTCATTAGTATATATAGAGCTTCAAGATGATGAATAAGACCGTTATAAATCCAGGTAAAATATGGATCGTCGATTTTTTCTCTTAGATTGATCCCACGTGTATTCCGACCGTTAGCAAATCTTGCACGTTTTTCTCACGTGCACCGAGTCGCGAGTTAACTCACTACTCTATAGCCGGTTAACTCAATCCCTGTTAACTGATTCAGGGGCTTCTATGTAATTTTGGACGGGTTATTTAATGCCACGTATGCACTAACAGAGACTAACAGCCGTTAACCGTTATCTCAAAAAAACGGGATGATAAAAGTCAAGAGTATGGCATTTAATAAACTCTGAAAAAAACGGTGGCATTTTCAGAAACTGCATATTGGAAGTGTGGCACTTTATTAAAATCCCCAAGAGATTATCATCTTACCTATTTGCTGGAGTTGTCAATATGTTCGGCTTCACGCTGTCGAGGGAACTGAGTACTTGATCTTAGAACTATCTGATGTGGAGAGTGATGAACCTCGTTATCGCGAGTCTGTTTTCGGTCATTCTTATAATCGGAAGACGAAAACTTTCAGCAAGATTGAAATTACTGGAGATGAAAGCGCCAACTCCTTCTTAGGTGCCAATATTGGTCATCCCTCTTACAAATTTACAATGTATGTTGAAAGTCTTTTGACCCTTCAGAGGAGTTATAGGTGAGCTATGGAGGCACCTGGCTTGAGCTCAACCAGCAACGGGGGTCTATTTTCTGACAACGTATAATATATTTGTATATTATAATTTTTTATTTTTATTAGATTTATGATAAGAATAAGAATCAGAGATAATAAAAGAGACGAGATTAAAGTGGTTGACAAGAGATTAAAGTGGTTCGGTCACTCGATTTATATCCACTGATAAACTTCAAAGGGGAAATTATATAGATCATTAGAACATTCTGAGATAATTCTACAGTTACATAAATATTCCTGTTTATATAAGATAATAATAGAAGAAGCAGTAAACCTAACCTCAGAAGATAACAAACTAATCTTTAATAGGTAGCTTGAATGTAGGATTTACCAGCTGACTTGATCTTCTGTAACTTGACTCATAACCAATGTGGCATATATTCCAACAATTTCCTCATTTGGGTAATAAGGAGTTAATAGCAATTGCCATTACTTGTATGGTTACTCATTTTCTAGCTATGTTGCTTTGTTATTGATTCGTTGACTCAAGGGATAAAAGAAAGTTCTTTATCGTGCATTTGTCTTAAGATTGTTCATTGCTTTCATTTGATTTTTTGGATTTTGGCAAGCGTGGTGCATTTGGTAATAACATAGGGAATGAGACCCGTTCCTGAGAAAGGTGTTTTTTTTTTTTTTATAGAAAGAGGAATGAAACCTCAACTGGCGATCACCTCTGGGTTGGAGTTGTTGAGCAAACTGCCAGAAACCCTTTGGTTTGCGTCCAAACCTTGTGAAATAGTATTAGCTATTACATTTGTTGGTTGATAAAATTTAAAACGAGAAGGAAAAATATTGTCGATAATGTTCGAGATAATACTTGTTACAGTAAGATGGTCCCAAGACCCACCAAAATTACAGTCGATGCTATATTTAGCAAGGTTGACTGCTAAAAAAAATTCCATGTCATTAGTTGTGCTCCAAGTTCCAACTTCAAAAACTTCCTTTCCGTCGTAATCTAGAGAGAAACGGGCTCCTATCTTGTATGCATACATGCTCCTGATTAGCTTGATTATTTGGCAGGAGTTGGATTCAAAATCCATTCTGCTTCCTAATGTTGTCGTCCAGTTGTATGCCTCCAGTGCCGCCTTTTGTTTCACTTCCTCATCTGAACTTTGCCCAAACACTGCTCATCTTGATCCCCTGCAATGTCATGTATGATCGAAAAGGATTAAACCCATACCATAACTTCCAGTGGTAGGGTTTAGATAGATTTCCACATTTATTTTCAAAGTGAAGAGTATTGGTGGCATCCTTATTAATCTGAATTCAATTGTTTGATTTTAAGCCTCCTCTTTGGAGTAAGACACATTAGAGAAGTTGCAATTTTTCCTGTCAAATTCAACTTTCTGGTAGTTTATGTAATAGATAATATTCCTACATATCCTACCAGCATTTGGCGTTTTCTTTTCAAAAGTCAAATCACATCTGGCTTTCATATGTGTCATATGACAACAGAAAACATCTCAGCCCATCCCATTGAGTGGGTTCTGTGACTTTTGACGTTTAGAAGATTTGTTAACCACTCATGGAAGTCATCCCTATTGTTGAAAATTTCATTTGGTTCAAAGTGAAGTTCTCTCCAGACTTGTTGAGCTACAGGGCAATTTATGAACATATGTGATATGGTTTCCTCTTGACAATTGCATATTTTACAAATTTTGTCAATATAGTGAAGGTGTTTTCCCATTCTAGCTCCTGTTAGTAAGATAGAGTGGGCAGCTTTCCAAAGGAAAACTTTGATAGAAGGGGAGACAGCTAGATTCTAGATGGCAATCCAATTTTTTGTTTCTCTTCTATTGATATTTCTATGTGTTAACTCTTTGTAAAGAGATTTCACAGAGAACTTTCCATCCTTTGACAGATACCAAATAACTCTATCTTCCTGACCAGTATGAATGTTTGTGTGTGTGTGTTATTTTCCTAGCAGTATGAGAGTTAAAGATGGTGAGAATCAGTTGTAAGTTCCATTGTTGATGTTCATTCATTAGATCAGCCACCTTTTCAATATTTGTAGGGCAGTTTTTAGGTTTACTGATTAGATAATCTGAACCTTAACCCAACTGTCCTTCCAAATATTGATTTTGTTGTCGTTTCCCACTAGCCATTTTCCATACTTTTGAATGTTTGCTATGCCATCTAAGATGCATTTCCATACCCAAGAGTCTGTTGGTTTTGGTATTGCAGACATGTGCATAATATCTGAATTTTCAAAATACTTGGCATGCATTACTTGTGCACCCAAGGTATTAGGTTGTTGAAATATTCTCCATCCCATCTTGGAGATTAGAGCATTGTTAAATTTTTCCAAGTTTATGAAACCTAGCCCTCCTTCCTCTAAAGGGGTACACACTCCTGTCCAAGATTTCAGGTAAACACCTTTTGATTTACCATCTTCTTTGCCCCATGAAAAATCCCTATTTTATTCAACTCATCAGTGATTGTTTTTGGTATTTTAATACTCATTTGATAATTTGCCATTATGGAAGTTACATGTTTGATCAAGACCATCTTCCCCGCGGGGTTGATAGTTTTGTTATTCCATCCCCCCATCTTGTGTTTGATGAGATCAATCACTGGATGAAAGGCTTTAACTTTTGACTTGTTAGCAAAGAAGGGAGACCCTAGATACTTATCTTTAAGGGATATAGGATTAACCTTCATGAGACCTGTTATACTCAATTTCTTATCAGAAAAGGTGTTATTGCTTGAAAAGATTACAGACTTAGAGAGGTTTATCATTTGCCCCGAGAAGGAGATGAAACTAGCAATCATGTCAAGGATGTTATTAGCTTCATTTGTGCTTGCTTTGCAGAAAATGATGCAATCATCCGCAAATAATAAATAACTAATGGGAGGAGCTTTTTTCACAATTTTGATGCCATGTATTTTTCCTTCGTTTTCCGCTTTCTTTAGAGTTCTGGAGAAAACTTTCATACATAGGATGAAGAGGTAAGGGGAAAAAATATCCCCCTGCCTAATCCCTCTAGTTGGATTGTAGGTTTCACAAGGGACTCCATTCAATAAGATTGCAAGACTAGTAGTTGATCTGCATTGATGTATGATATGGCACCAAGTTTTTGAGAAACCCATTTTTTCTAGGACAACTAATAGGAAGGGCTATTCAACTCTGTCAAAATCTTTTGACATATCTATCTTAATGCCCATCCATTCCTGTAGATCTCTTCTGGTTCTCATATTATGAATAATCTTATGAGAAACCATAGTGTTGTCAGTTATCTGCCTCCCTAGAATTAAGGCAGATTGGTAGGGAGAGATGATCTTACACAACAAAGGTTTCATTCTTTTGGAAATGAGTTTGTAAGTTGTGTTACAAAGAGATATTGGTCTAAAGTCCCCTGGCGTAGAAGGTAGTTGGACCTTAGGAATGAGGGATATAAAAGTGGTATTCATTTCCTTTAGCAATCCAGTATCAAAGAAATTGTGAACTAGTTTTATCAGATCCTCTCCTATGGTTTCCCAATTATCTTGAAAGAAATTTGGGGGCAAACCATTGGAACCAAGAGATTTATTTCCTTCCAGGGCAAACAGAGTAGCTTTTATTTCAGCATCCTTAGGTGTTTCAAGGAGGAGCTCATTTTCTCTATCAGTAATAGAAGATGGTATTAGATTTATCAAATCCCTATTTAGGACAGGAGAGTTGGTATTGGAGATGCTCTTGAAATGGTCAGTTAGACAGTTTGAGATCTCACTTCTTTTCTCCAACCAGGTGCCATTTGGATTTTTGATAGACTCAATTCTATTCCTGCTGTATCTTGTCCTGGCAACATTATGGAAGAAAGAGGTATTTCTATCACCCAGATTTATTATCTGATTCCTACTTTTGATTTTTCAGTAATTTTCTTCAATATCCTGCCATTTACTCAGAGAGGTTTCCAATCTCTTTAGAGTAGTATGGCATCTATTTCTATTGTTAGACAACACTTCTATCTCCTTTTTGATCCTAGAGATATTGTTTTGAATGTTGCCAAAAGTATTTTTATTCCAACTATTGAGGGAAACTTTAACATTTTTAAGATTTTTTGCAAAAGAGAAACTCACAGATCCCTGTCTTGTTGTGCTCCAAGTATCCATGATTAATCTCTTGCAATCAAGGTGTTCCATCCATCCCCCAAAATACTTGAAAGGATAAGCACCATCCTTCCAAATTGGGTTAGTTTTAAGGATAATAGCACTATGATCAGATCCCCTTGCAATGAGATGATGGATTGTGGATTTTGGGAAAAGTTCAATCCATTTTTCATTGCTCATGGCTCTATCAAGTCTCTTTTCCACTCTTGAGTTATCAGTTCTATGGTTGCTCCATGTGTAAGGATAACCTTTAAACCCCAAATCTTGTAAATTCATATCAGAGATTTTATTTCTAAATATAGTGGCTTCTCCTTCATCAAATAAGTTACTTCCCTTTTTTTCCTCTCGACTGAGGACAACATTTAGGTACCCCATCACAAGCCAATGAATGGTTATGGTTTCAGCTATACTAACAAGCATATCCCAAGTCTGTTGTTTATTAGTAGGGTATGGGCTGCTATAGAAAGCGGAAACCATGTATAAACTGTTGGAACAATTTTCTTTGGCCATAACATTAATCTGGTTATGTGTTGAGCTATCTATGGTAATAGTAAGATTATGTTTCCAAATCAGGGCCATCCCCCCTGCTTGGCCTCTAGGAGGGACCAACCAATAGTTATGGACATTCAAAAATTTTAGAATACTATGCATTTTTCTATTTTGTTGTTTAGTTTCTAGCAAGCAAAGAATGTATGGATTTTCCTTATTCAGGATATCTAGAAGGTACTTTTGAGTATTTTTTTTGCCCTAAACCTTGCCAGTTCCAAGTTATAACTACAATAAATTCCCAGAAGTAGGATATTATAGGATAGTCCTTTCCCTTTTTCCTATGATATTATAGGATATTATAGGATATCTAGAAGTAGGATATTATAGGATATCTAGAAGTAGGATATTATAGGATATCTAGAAGGTACTTTTGAGTATTTTTTTTGCCCTAAACCTTGCCAGTTCCAAGTTATAACTACAATAAATTCCCAGAAGTAGGATATTATAGGATAGTCCTTTCCCTTTTTCCTATGATAGAGCATACTAAGTTTTGAAAATTTTTGCTGGATAATATTATAGTGTAACTTGGAATGGATTAGTTTATAGTTTAGGATTACCTTTTGGGCTTTGTCAGATCATCCTGCTCCAGTTCCTTCTTCCTCAGTCACTGTTACTTCTCTCTTTTTCTGATTATCCATCAATGGCATGTCCTTTGAATGACTGTCATCTTTGTCTTCCATTACTTCTTCAAAAACTCTCTTTTTCTTAGCCTGGCCTGAGTATTGTGCTCTTTCCTCCTGGTGGACAGCTTCAAATTTCTTGAGAAGGTTTGCTGGCTTTTGCTGCCTTGTCCAAGATTTTGTTAGGCTTTCTTAGACAGCTTGCTGAGGTAGCATCTTTTCAAAACCTGATGGGATTATAGGAGGAGACTTTTTGTTGTTGTTTACCACCTTCAATCTATCAGAAGTTTTGATGGATGGTGATCTTATTAACTTTATGCTCGAGTTTTCCTTGGTGCATTCAGCAGTTCCTCCTCCTCCCAAGGAGAAACTTTGCTCCTTATCCCATTCCATGAAATTTGTCTTAGAGGGGATATTTGTGAAGGGATCATCGAGATCAACATACTTCAAGTTATGAAAGAATTCTTCCTCCGTGATAGCTTTGTTATTTACCTCCCCTTCTTCATTCCCTGTTTCAACAACTTGTATTTCTTTGCCATAGAAACCCATTATTCTCAGAGCATTTGGGATGTCATTGTTTGTGACTTGTACTTTTACTAGGTACGAATCTGATGACTCCGAGTTTCCATTCTCACTGCCATGAGATGGTTGTTGGCTGATATTTGAAGGACCCCCAACTTCCATACTACGATTGTTCGTTTCTCCCTCTTTGACAGTAGCTACTATGTCGACTGGTTTACATGCTATAGCTCCATGATCTGGAATTCTACAGATCTTGCATAACTTTGGGTGGATTGAGTAAGCATACCCAATCCTAGTCTTTTTGTCTCTCACTTTTGCCCACATTCCAGTAGGCATTTCTTCTTTAAGATTGATAAGAACCATGACATCCACATTCTTCTCATCTTCATCTCTCCCATATGGTCTTTTAGAATCTTTTAGAACTCCTGTTGGTTTGTTGATTTCATACAAAGCTTCCCAGGAAGTCATTCTTGTTGGAACCCTCTTTAGGTGGATTCTCATTAGAACATAATCAAACATCTTTTTTTATCACAAATAAGTTGTAGCTGGCGTTTAGTAATTGTCTGTTCGGAGTGCAAACCTGTCTTTTAAAAGACTTTTTCATTTATTTGTGATTTTATCCATGAAAAGAAAAGAGTAATAATTTTTAACGACAAACATCTTGTGTTTTATACAACTGATTCAATTGATACTAGACAGAAAAAATCTCAAAAATCATTTACAATGGATTTTCCACTAGTCCACCCATAGTTCTACAACTAAATCGTTTATTTCTTATGTTTGAAATTTGAAGGTAAATTCAAAGCAGTGTGATCTTGTCATAGCATACTGATTTCTCCACCTATCCTCGAGGAGGACGAAATTTTTGTCCGGCATTCACAAATTTAAAAAAAAGTCTATCCCATTTTAACATTATAGTTCAAGATAATATGTAAAATGAAATAAGCTTGTAATGACTATCAAAGTTTACTCTAAAGTAGTTACAGATTTAAGATGTTTCCTCGAGTAAGATAGAAATGTCACTGGTTGGTAAGGTGGTCGAAGGGCACAACAATTTTTTAACAATATTAGTGAATAACTATGATTTTTAAGTTAAAAGTTTAGATTGAACAATTTGATTCTCTATACACAGAAGTTATACAGAGAGAAGGAAAAAAAGAAAGAAAATAAGAGACAGTGAAGTTGTGTGACTGCGAACCAAGAAAAGGAAAGGATTGAGAGTAAAAAACATACACATTTATGCCACGCAAGCCACGGGATTTCTCTCCGTAATTCTTGCGATCACTCTAGAATTATACTCCGTAGTAAAACAAAAGCGCCTCATGGGGCCAAAATCATTAGAAAAACTAGGAATCCTATATTTGGTTGCTAGACTCGCAACAAAATGGGCACCGCGGTTTTATTTGTGGCAGACTCGCAACAAGATGGATACGACTATATTATAGAATATATAAGTTTTATTTTTTAAATCAATCTAGAATTGTACTACGTAGTAAAAAAAACACGCAACAAGATGGGCACGACTGTATTATAGAATATATAAGTTTTATTTTTTAAATGTTGGGGAAATTTTTTGCAATGCGAATGACTAGTGCTTTTCAGCGAAATTGGTTAGCTCTCTGGCTCCTCTTGCGGCAACTCCTCCAGTCTTGGAGTTTAAAAAGCAACCTCAGCATTTCAGTCTATACGTTGTGGACATTAGTATGTTTTTTCTACTTGTCAGTGGCGGAGCCAACTTTTAAGTTTAAGGGGACGAAAAAAATTTTGATAAACTTGGTGGACTAGATTATTAAAAATCAGGGGCTAAATCCTAAAAACTAGAGGATTAAACTAAAAAACTGAAGAAAACTAAGGGCTAAACATGGATTTTTGAAATTTTAGGGGGCTAGAGCCAGGGTTAGTCAACCCTTGGCTCCGCCCTGCTTGTGGGTCACTTCGGGTATTTACCTTGAAACAACAAATTAGAGATGGAGGAATTCAAAGAGTTTGATTCTTTCGTCTCCTTCACGTAGATAATATCATCTTGAATTTGTTTATTTTCTTGTGTGCATATTGTATTCCTTTCAAGTTTGCAACTGACTGGGTATGATGGGGTTTGTTATTACTGAAGATTGTGATTAGAAGACTGTTTGGATGATTATTTGAGGTGATTTCCAGTCCATAGTTTTCATTTTGATCAAGTTTGGAACAGATTCAGTTAGTATTCTAAATGTTTGATAAAATGTCTGACAGAGATTAACACCAAAGCCAGCGTCACTCTGAAGGCTGCTGCTGCTGCTGCAACCATTTCATTCCCTCTAAAGAAAGCTTCAAGATGTAAGCTTTCATTAATATACGCAATTTTTATCGGTTATAATGATGTAAAAGTTGAATGTGTTAGAAAGGATATTATTAGCTGTTGTTATGGCTCTAAGAAATGAGGTTGCAAACTGTCAGAACAACCTTTAAGTTGAATTATTTAACTGTTGATCAGACAGCCATCTACATCACTGAACACTTCAAACTGGAAATGAGAGGCATTAACTAAAACATATTCACCTCAGTCGCCAAAACGGCAAATACAGACCTGTTATTATTCTTATTGCAATGCCCCAAGTTACAAGTAGAAAGTAAGGGCTCCTTAATTGGTGCTCAGAGAATCACTCGCTCTACAAGGATTAAAGTAGAACCACACCTAACCCATGTAGGTATTTCACTGATATTGTGGTTTCAATGTACCAACTGGCTGGGTTTTCGTTTTTTCTTTTTTTCTTTTTATGTTTGATTGATTTGTAACAGGATGACTATTCTGAAGATGAACAATTTAAGGTCAATTGGAAAAGAGCAGCTATCAATAGTGGCTTTGGTTTTGGATTTGTTGTTCTTCCACACTTTCCAAATACTTGTTTAATAATTGTTATTCAGCTTTCCCTAATTAGGGGGATGAACTCATTTCTGCTTATTAGTTTCCCTTCATTGATACCCCTCTTGCAGAAAACATGGGAGTGCTTTTGTTTTTCGCCAATATCGCCTAATTGGTTTTGCCCCAATTGCTCTAATTCAAAGAGTTTCTATGCATATTCTTAACTGGGGTTGTATACGAGAGATGAATCGTAGCTTAGAGTTGTTTATGGATTGCTCTTAATTGATGATACCCACAATGGAAATAATGAGATACTTTTTAGTTTTTTTAGGGCACAGTTGTACTGGTAAATCCATAGAGTTACCATGTTTTTGCAACCTAGGGTAGCGTGGATATCCTAGGTACCCAAATGAAGCGTGGCATTACCATTGATATTGCCTTATGGAAGTTCGAAACTACCAAGTACTACTGCACAGTTATTGATGCTCCTGGACATCGTGACTTTATAAAAAAAATGATTACTGGTACTTCTCAGGCTGATTGTGCCGTCCTCATTATCGATTCTACCACTGGAGATTTTGAGGCTGGTATCTCAAAGGATGGTCAGACTCGTGAGCACGCTCTTCTTGCTTTCACCCTTGGTGTCAAGCAGATGATCAGTTGTTGTAACAAGGTATACCTTTCTCACAGTTATTTTCCTGTCTATAAAATTTAGACTTTCCAATGCTGTTTATCCTTCCCGTGGCTAACTATTATTTCATGTGTTTCGTGTTTGTGTTTGTAGATGGAAGCCACCACCCCCAAGTACTCAAAGGCTAGGTACGATGAAATTGTGAAGGAGGTCTCATCTTACTTAAAGAAGGTTGGATACAACCCAGACAAACTTGCCTTTGTTCCCATCTCTGGATTCGAGGGAGACAACATGATTGAGAGGTCCACCAACCTTGACTGGTACAAGGGACCAACTCTCCTTGAGGCTCTTGACAATATCTCTGAGCCAAAGGGACCCTCAGACAAGCCCCTTCGTCTTCCACTTCAGGATGTTTACAAGATTGGAGGTATTGGAACTGTGCCAGTGGGACGTGTTGAAACTGGATTCATCAAGCCTGGTGGTTGTTACCTTTGGACCCACCGGGTTGACCACTGAAGTTAAGTCTGTGGAGATGCACCACGAAGCCCTTCAAGAAGCTCTTTCAGGAGACAATGTTGGGTTCAATGTCAAGAATGTCGCAGTGAAGGATCTCAAGCGTGGTTTCGTCGCCTCGAACTCCAAGGATGACCCTGCAAGGGAACCTTCCAACTTCACCTCCCAGGTCATCATCATGAACCATCCTGGTCAGATCGGTAACGGTTATGCCCCAGTTCTTGACTGTCACACATCTCGCATTTCTGTGAAGTTTGCTGAGATCCTCACCAAGATTGATAGACGATCCGGAAAGGAGCTTGAGAAGGAGCCCAAGTTCTCTACGTTTTCAGTTGCAGCGTATCTAAGTTGCAAATCAGAATACTCACACAAAAATAATATATCTTGATATATTAACTGTAAGAGAAAGTAAAGGAACACTAACTGCAGAGAGGATTAAAAATTTAAAAAGATGATTGAGATATCATCTATTACCGCTGCTTCAGAGAATAAAAGAAATATAATTGAAAAAGAATCTTGGGGTTTCTTGATTTTCTATGTGTTTCTAAAGGAGATGAAATCTGTAGCGAGATAGAAAGAAAGAGAGAGATGGTGTATGAATGAGAGATTATGAGAATATGTTGTGTTTATATAGACTTAGACTTGGGGATATTCAGGAGTGGTGAACGTACAGTAGCCCTCGCTTCTTGACCTGATTCACCTGGTGCCCTAAACTTAACCTGACCCAATCTCTATTAACGTTCCAATAAGACTTCCTCCCTCAATATCTGTTTTCCCAGGTGTTGCTCTTCCGGCAATTGTAACATCACCATCGTATATACACGTCACCCTTTGTGGAATGGGATAGTGGTGGGTCAACTTACATCGATAGGATTTCCTCAGGTGTATTTTCTGGTTCACCCTTCTTTGCCTGCAATAAGCATTTGAGAATGTTCAGTTCAGAATGAAATATTAAATGGGAATAACAGCAAAACAGTATATAACTTCATTAATAATCCTGCACAAACCATAGATAAATCAAGCAAGGAAGTTGAAGAAACCACCCACCTTAAGAATAAATCCAGGAGTGTCAATATTAGTGAGATTGGGACCATGTGCATACTCAGTTCTCATGACAATTAGCTTAGAAGAAACTGTGGTTTTAGTCTTGTTAAAAAAAGCCTCTGTCCTCGTTTTATTAGTGTCAGCAATCTTAGATGCTGATGAAACCGGATTTCCATATTCTTCAGAATCCTCTTCCTGTATTCAACCAATATGTAAGTAAGATGATACACTTGGAATGCAAACCACCTTCAGATAGAAAATGAACATGCACATGCAGTTAAAGCTTCTAAAGTGCAAAACGAATACAAATTCATGGTTCTTAACTCCTACATTACCATTACCATTCTCATAGAATTCAATTTCCTTTTCAGAAAATGAGAATCCAAAATCAGATACATACAATTTCAAACACAATATTAGAAACAATTCCAACTCTGTATTGTCCTAAACAAATCTCATAGAAATTTTACACAAATTTAATAACTAATATCGTGAAATTTTCCCCTAATTTCAGATTTCTACAAAATCAAAACAAAATAAATTCAACAATTACCAAAACACAAGATCAATTTCCAAAGACATCCTCAGTAATAACAAAAGCAAGCACAAACAACCGTATCTCAACCTAGAACGAAGATGATCCAAGTTACCGCCAAAAAACCAAGGAGTAGTGAAATTTTCTTTCACCGATTCAGATTCAAATCTCAATTCTCAAAGTTCAGATCTAGTAATTCATAAGCTGATAAAATTTAAATTCAATTTAATCTCACATTAGATTGAAATCTCCGAGCAAGAGATCTCACCTGGAATCGACAACGATGCTCAACAACAGAATCATCGTGCACCATTTGAAGAAAACTCTTACCATTAAATCGGAAACCAAGAAGAGCTTCAAGAAGAGAACTCTTACCATCAGATTGACTTCCGGTTACTATTATTTTAGGTATATGTAATTTCTCACCAAATGCAACAGCAGCTACTTGCTTGTAATCAATTATAAGCTTCATAAACTCAGTAGAAGAAGAAGAAGTATCCATGGAGTTATTAGGGTTTTGATGATGATTTGTTCTTGAAATTGAAGGGGATTTTGTTGGTGTCGGCTTCGTGGTTTGATTCCCATCGATGAAACAAAACAACTCAAGAGAGAGAAAAGGAAATTCAAATTTTGGATTCTGAAAAAGAAAATTTTCAAAATTTGGGGATTTTGCCACCAAATCTTCCCGCCAATTATTTTCTTCTAGAATATGGACAGATTATGGGCCCGTAATCTTTCACGATTTATAAAGGGGAAACCAGCCCTACTTAGTGCTGATACAATTTCATCGATCCAACAGCCAGGATCGGTGGGATCTTTTTGTCTTATATGAAACGGTACCAGCACTTAGTAGAACTGGTATCCCCCTTTATAAATCCTGGTAATCTTTCTAGACTGGGCTCGGTTCCAATTTTGGGTCGCCTCTTTTGCCAGAGTCCAGACGCGTGTTTTTCATTTCCTTTTTTCTAATTTAAGAAAAATTTATTTACGGTGGACAAACAAACACACCATGAAAATTCTGACCGCCATAGTTCACCACCGTTGATCTTCAACCATATGAACATTAACAAAGAACGACCATGAAAGCCGATAGAAGATGCTATAAAAGCATAGAAAGAACCACCATGAAGATGGAGGCAACTTGTCGCCGGCAAGGGGAATAAATCCCAAAACATCAAAAATCTAGCTAATCCATGAAATAAGTTTCTTAAACTAAAAGGAAAAGATGGGTACTACTCAGATCCACTCTAAAAGGAATAGATCTGAGCAGTTAAAGATTGCCGGAGTTTGGGTTTTAGTCGCCGGAAATCGTTTGGGAGAGAGGAGAAGAAGAAGGGAGGTACATATGTGTTTTCTTCTAATATTTTTATCAAATTGCACATTTGCGTTATGCCTCATTTTACAAAAAAAAATGACCATAAAAGGGACTCCCTCCCTTCGAGCCTTTCGATCGGTCGACCCAAATATATAAAAAAATAAATGTGACCAGAAATAGCTCAATTCAACCAGTGTACATTTTAAAAGGACTTTAGATACATCTTAAGAAGTTGCTTTTACTTCAAGAAGCAAAATACGTCAGAAGTTAGGCTAAATACTATAGCGCGTATGGATACGAGAATCAGAAGCCATTATGTTTTCCAAAAATTTGACTTTTTTGTTTCTAAAAGTTATTTTGAATGTCACATCCACACTAACTTCTTGCATTTTTTAAGAACGCGCAATCGGGGGATATCAAAACTAATTTAATTGGGGGATATGAATTACTTCCCCCATCCAATAGTGATTGCTAAGGGGTGTTTTTGGGGGGCAAAAATACTAAAATACTCTTCCTTCAAAATAAAAAATCAAAAAACAAAATCATATCCCCATTTCCATCTTCACCTCTTATTAATCTCTTTTAGGGTTAGGAATTTGAAACCTAAATATTCCCCACTCCCTTTCAAATTCTAAATTTTCCCCACTCCCTTTCAAATTGTCTTCTCCTTCTCTGTCGGCTCCTCAATTTGAAATCGATTCTTTTTTTTTTTTACATTTGGAAGTGATGAATACCATGTCGGAAGTGATGAAGACCATGCCGGAAGTGATAAAAAAATTCTAGAAGTGATGAAGACCATGCCAGTATAGATGAAGACCATGCCGGTAGTGATGAAGACTATGCCGGAAGTGATGAAGACCATGCCGGTAGTGATGAAGACCATGTCAGAAATATTTTTTTTACATCTTCGGAAATGATGAAGACCATGCCGGAAGTGATGAAGACCATGCCGGAAAATGGTGTCGGCATGCTTGGTAACTAACATTAAATGCCGTAACTAAGTACCGGCATGCTCAATAGAAATCTATCAATGCCGGTACTCAAGTGAAATTTTTTTTCAAGTTTCTGGATACTTTACATCATGTGCCGGCAAACAAATTCAAGCATCATACCATGCCGGTAGCTGTACCGGCATGCTCTAGAATTAACTGACTGTACCGGCAGTGGACTGAAAACCAGAAAAAAAA
The DNA here is from genome assembly GCF_003573695.1 of Papaver somniferum. NCBI lineage: Eukaryota > Viridiplantae > Streptophyta > Magnoliopsida > Ranunculales > Papaveraceae > Papaver > Papaver somniferum. The sequence goes on from NC_039367.1 coordinate 97,975,286, forward strand.
AATCAAAACGGACTGACTGTGCCGGCAGGTCGATCACCGAAAACTCTGCCTAGAGGCAAACATTTATGAAAATTTCCAACATATGCCGGCATGGTATTCATACTTCTTCTGGGCCGGTACCGAGCTTTTTCTGAGAAAAAAATGGAGAATTCAAAGAAAAAACTTCTTTTTATAATTGAGCTAAAGATTCAGCAACAACTCTCTTTTCACTATCATCCACCATTTTCACCAAAAAAACTTCCCTCTCAATTTTTTTCCCTCCAACTCTCACCTCACCCAAAACTAAATAATACACTAATCATTTATCAAATAATCTTATGATTTTCCTAAGTATCATTAAACACTAAACCTGATTAGTGAGGGGTAGATTAGGAATTAAAAATAATAATTTGATAAGGGGAGACCCTAAATTGATATTTGCATCCAGTTTCATTCCTTTTCCTGTATCCCCCAATTAGTTTTGATATCCCCCAATCGCGCGTTCTTTTCTAATTTCTAGAAGTCGAAAAATTACTTTTGAACGTGCATCTGAACGCACCATAAATTCCAGAATAACTTCTACACCAACAGATAGAAATTCATCTTTTTAGGTAAAAAAATAAATATATATATATATGTATAAATATATATATATATATAATAAAATAAAAAATAATCATTTAAATTTTAAGGTAGACGAAAATATCAAAATTGGCTTTGGAGCCCACAAAATAAAACACAAACGAAGTCCATTTGAAAGAACGATTTTTTGGGGACTACTCAAAAAATGGGGGGAACTACTCTCAAGTTTTTGGGGTGGTTATTGGTAGTAATTTCCAATCACCCCTTATCTGATTTTTTTTAAATACCTACTTTATCCTTAATGATTAACTTAGTTAGTGTGATGATTAATTAGTGTTAGTGTTATGATTAGTAACTCATTAATTAGTGATTAGTGAGTTATATTAGTAGGATTGTTTTGTTATAACATATTATTGAGAGATAAGAAGAAGAAGAAGAAGGAAATATGAAGAAGAAGATGGGTGAACCCAAAAATCTTTTTTTGAGTTTAGTAATTATGATTTGAGTGATTCATGTGATGATACTTCAGAATCAGAATCAGAACCCCCTTCACCTCATTGTGTATTTGTCAATACTTCTAAAGATCCAAATATGAGTTATTTGTTAGATGATGAAAACTTTTTTCTCCAATCTCAAGATAACCAAACAAATGATGGATTTCATCAGCCACAACCTGAAGATGAAGCTATGGGTACTCAGGTATGCCTCATATTTAGTTAATGTAGCTTGAATTGTGCAAAAATTTGGCCAAACTCAAAATTTGTGGAAAAAATTTGGTGAGGTCAACCTAGTTCGGTTACCAAATTTAGCTTGCGAGGTAACCGAACCGTTCTTAATGTGTAGTTCGGTTACTAAATTGAGCAGACGCAGGTAACCGAACTACATGTTAATGGTGGTTTTTTAGAGTTCGGTTACAGTGCGTTGTTCGGTTGAGTAGATATCAGCACTTTTGATACCGAACTTTCTGTTCGGTAAGGTCGCATAAAAATATAAATACAGCGTTTCTAACCGAACCTCTGAGTTCGGTTTAGTCGAGTTTTTCAGTTTTATTGCCGAACTTGTACATAGAAAATCTAAAGATCGAGTTCGGTAAGAACCCAATTTATTTCTGTAAACTACACTACCGAACTTTGTGTTCGGTAGGGTCGATAAAAAGTTTACATTACCGAACTTGTAAGGAATTTTTTTATGGTATTGACGTTGTGCTATTACTTGTAGGTTCCATGTGATCCAATAGAACCAATGGAAAACCAACCTTCCCCAGTTGGTATTTTGTACGATGACACATCCCATCACTATATGAATGACTTGGTATTCCCAAATACGGAAGATGCAAAGAGTTGAGCTAGACAACATGCACAAAAAGACATGTGCGTATTATTATTGAATGGGAGAGAAAGCAAAAATCGGTTTGAAATGGTTTGTGAGAGAAGCGGTGATCCTGATAAAAGCCACAAGAGGAAGGGTTATGTTTATAAAGGAAAGACAAATACGAAGAACAAAACTTTCTCAAAGAAGATTAATTGTCCATTCAAGCTTGCATTTAATTACAACGAAGATAAGAGTGGATGGGTTCTTTACAGGGTTATGCAAGGTTGTCATAATCATCCTCGTCCGGAGCATCTTGAAGGACATTTCATGGCGGCAAAGCTAACTCCTAAAGAGATGGACAAGGTATCTAAAATGAGGACAATGGGTATTTCACCGGTTCAAATGCTCCAAATACTAAAGGAGGATAACAAGGATAACCGCTCATCTTTGTACACAATTTACAATGCAATTGAGACAATTAGAAGGAAGGAATGGAGAGATAGACAAGTAATGCAACAATTGTTTTTTTTTTGGCCCAAGAGAAAAACTACGCGGTTCAGAAGGATGTGGACTCGGAAGGAGAGATAACACAACTCTTTATTGCGCATCCGACAAGTGTTCAATTGGCTCAATGCTTTCATCAAGTTCTAATAATGGATTGCACTTATAATACGAACAAGTACGAGATGCCATTGTTGACTATTGTTGGGCGTACTTCGACGAAGTCACCGTTTACCGTGGTGTTTTGTTTATTAAGAGATGATAAAGAACCTAGTTTCATTTGGGCACTAAAACAAGTTAAGGCAAGAACCTAGTTTCATTTGAACCTAGCTTCGGCTTCTTTTTCTCTTTAACAGGAACAATTTCTTGCTCTTCTTCATCATCATCCTTTCTTTCTTCTCCATCCTCTTCCTCTTCTTCTTCATCATCATCCCCTCTCTCTCGCTTCTCCATCCTCTTCCTCCTCTTCATCGTCTCCCTCTTATCCCTCCTCTTCCTCCTCTTGTCCTTCTCCATCTTTGCCGGGTTCTAGTTCTTCTTCTTCTACATTTCATTGGTCTTCATTTCCTTGCTCTTGTTCAACCTCTTCATTTCCTTGGCCTTCATTTTCTTGATCTTCTTCGTCATCATTCTCTTCTTCAATAACATTATCAATTGTATTCTCCATCACCTCTTCATTGACATCTTGGATTACATCACGAACATTATCTTGGTTGACTTCCAGTAACAAGCCACCTCCATGTTTAGCATTTGTGGCACCACGTTTTCGGAAATCTAAATGTTTTGCTCCACAAGGGGTGGGAGTTTTCAAATCCTCATCTAGTTGTAGTCTCAATCTTTTTCCTTTGTTCCTAATGAACAAAAACCAAAGTATTAGCTAAACATAAGAGAATATTTTGTTATCAAATCAAAAAGAACTAAAGAATAAAGTAAACACAACACTTGTGATTAGCAGACTATAGTTCGGTTACCAAATTTTTTTTGCATCGTAACCGAACTACATATTTCAAAAGTTCGGTTAGCCATAAAAATTATCGACAAAACCGAACTCATTCTTAACTTTTGAAAATTTTAGTTCGGTTACGAGAGTTTTTTTTGCGAGCACACCGAACTAAAATTTCAAAAGTTCGGTTAGCAAGAAAAATTATCGACAAAACCAAACTCATTCTTTCAAAGGAAAGATTGAGTTCGGTGACGATATATTTTTTTTCGAGTATATCGAACTGTGTAGTTCGGTTACCAGATATTTTTCAATTTATTGCGAGTACACCGAACTGTTCTTATTTTTGGAGTTCAGTTAGCAATTCTAGGGTTACACAAAAAATTCTCCTAGCCGAAATGTCTATTGTAACTACCATTTTCAATGGGTATTGATGATTTCTAATTGATTTCTTCAACAAATAACGAATTGAAAAGAATGGGTAAGAAGGAAATTACCCGCGGATTTGCATTTCACTTGAATCGGACTTCTTGGTTGTTGTTGGATGATTGATTTTGCCTCTGAACGGTGGTTCAAGTTCTTTTTGAAGTAGCAATTGTTTTGGGAGATTCACTATATGTGGTAGTCCCGAACTCAATCTTGGAAGTCTGGGTGTTTGCTTGGCACGCATTGCTTATGAAGATTGATTAATCGACGATGAAATTTTTTCGAATCGACGATGAAATTTTTTCGAATCGACGATTAACGTCGATGTTGACAAAGAAGAGGAAAAGAGGAGAAGAAGAAGAATATGAAGAAAACAATAATCAGTTTTGAAACTGATTTTAAGTTTTTTATTAAGGTTTTAATTAGGATTTAATTAGTGGGTTAGATTAGTGGGTTATTAGGGTTAGTTATAACCTTAATTAGAATAATGGAAGATTAGTCTTCCCTAATCTTTTAGGACACCCCTTATAATGTAGGGTGGACATTTGTATCACAAAGTAGTTCCCACTTTTTTGAGTAGTCCCCAAAAAAATCGTTCATTTGAAAACGGAGAGAAGCTTGTTAATTCTCATAGTACCCTGCTTCACAAAGGCTAACCGAAGAAATTTGACTTGCCTAACAAATTTGCATTAAGTACATCTCCCCCTAACGAACTCCAAATGGATAGGAAGGAAGTGACAAATTCAAAAAGGTAGAGACGCATTTCAGATGTCCATCGTTGTCTGATAGCATAAGCGAACAACAAAGATTTGCATTTCACATGAAACACGCGTTTTTTCTCTATTTAACTGGTCTTGTTTTTTGAACATAGAAATTATTGGGCCGATCGACCGGAAGGCCCGTAAGAGGGAGTCCCGGAAATTGATTTTGGTGGTAGTCTTTGGGCCATGAAAAGTCCAAAATACCCTTAAATTTAAAAATCAATTCCTTCACTATCCTCCTCATGTCTATTTTTATTTTCACCCCTACCATTGTCACCGACAGCATCACCTTTGCCGATACCACCCACACCCACACCCACACCCACAGTATTGCCGCCGAGGCCATTCTTTCCACCACCACCACCATTCTTTCCTTAACCACCGCCGTATTTAGCACTGCCATCACCACCACCGTTCATTTTTTCACAGCCAACCCCATCACCAATTTAACCAGTACTCTTCGTTATACTTAATCAGTTAATTCTGATTCTGTCACCACCAACACCCTCCACCAGCACTACCATCACCGCCAGCAACAATTATCACTAATTCGACAAATTTTCAATTTTGCTTCACTGTGTAGCACCGCCAACACCCTCCACCATTGATCCATCATTATCACTATCACTACCAGCACCAGCAACCAATTTCGATTACATTTTTCAGTTTCACCGATTCCGAATTTCTATTCACACTCACTGCCACCACCATCCTCCACCTCCATCAGTTTCATACACAACACTTCAGTTCATACACCAATCCTGATTGTTGAGATACAAAGGAAAACTAAAGTTAATTGGATAATCCAATTCAATCGAATACAAACGTTAGCTACTAATTGAAATACAGAAACCCTGACCTCTAATACCAATCGAATAGATTGCAGAAGAGAGGGCGTGAGGCTACGGTATTTGTGACAAATTATTTTTGCGAAGAACAAGATACAGTTTCTTTTGATCGGAACAGAGTGGGGAGATTAATTTCATGGTAGAACGGAGATCTCTCTTTCTTAAATGTGCGGCTGTAAATGTGAGGGAAAGAGGAAAACTGGAAACGGTAGTGAAAAGATAAAGTTCATTCAATTAGCTAGGTTTAGGCTTCTTTTGTTGTGGTTAATTTCAAAAGATAAAGTTCATTCAATTACAAAGCTTTAGGCTTCTTTTGTTGTGGTAAGTGGCCATTAAACCTGCACTTGGCGGAAAGTAAGGATAAAGTTCTTTTGTATACCATTGTCAAAACATTGAGGTTCATGATGCAAGCACATATCATCGCCGCCAAACATTGAGGTTCAGGAGGCAAGCACATAGCATCACCGCCACGTACGACTGCCATCACCACAAAAAAAGAATCCCAATATAATTATGAACAATTTCGTGCCGATACAGCTTAATTATAAAGAGAAAAGCAAAGTGGTTCCATATATGTTCGGGGATCACAATTTTTTTTTTTACCGTCTCAATATAACGGCGTTTTGTTGTTTTTTTTATTTCCGTTCGTCCCGCCCCACCGTGACAACGGTGTTCTAGTTTATAGTGGTGCGGTACTGTATGTTATGGCAGTGGCTTTGTATCAGATTAAAATTATTTTTAGATCCAATAAAATTTAGATCCAATAAAATTTGGGGTTACGTTAACGAAATTGATTTGTATCAGATTAAGTTAGGAGGATGGAGAATGAACTACACAAACACAAGTATTTGATTGAAAGTTTTCTCCAGTGACTGATAGGATAGTGTAGAAGTTCAAGAAGGTAATTATTTCTTTAAAGCTACTCCATACGTTTCTGCAAAAGAGATACTTTCACTTTTTTTTTTAATTTAGCCTATTTTTAGACTAAAATGAAAGAGTGAAAGTATCACTTTTCCAAAAACAGAGGGAGTATTAGATTAGGAATGTGGGTTTTATTTGAACGCGCGATTGGGGATATCAAAACTAACTGGGGATATAGCTACATGACAAAAACTGGATCCAAATATCAAATCTGGGTCACCCCTTATGTAATTATTTTTTTAATTCCTAATCTAGCCCTCACTAATCAGGTTTAGTGGTTAATAATAATTAGTAAAATCTTAAGTATTTGTGGGATAGATTAGTGTGTATTTTTATTTGAATTTGTGCGAGTGAGGTGAGAGTAGGAGGGAAAAATATTTTTGAGTGGAAATTTTTTTGTGAAAATGGAAGATGATTGTGAGGAGAGAATTGCAGCTGCTGAATCTTTAGCTCAACTACAACAAGAAGCATATCTTCAATCTTCGGTTAATGACAACAACTCACAATTGGACTTATATGATGAACCAACACCCCTGGAATATGATTTTCGTGAGCATGAAGTGTTTTTTGAAGAACCAAACCAAGAAAGTAAACAAGTTGAACATACAAGCATCCCCAATACACAGGTAATGTTGCTAAGAGGTCGAAAATTTGAAAAAAAAAATTTGAAACCGCCATTTTTTTCTCTGAAAAAGCTTGGTGCCGGCATACATGTAGTATGAATACCACGCCGGCACCACCATAATCGGCATGGTATTCATACTATTTCCATGCCGGCGAAAAATATCCCCCATTTTGAAACAAGTGTCGGCGTGGTCTTCAACCAAAAAAATCCATGCCGGCACGCAGTTAACTTTTTACCTACCACCGAATATTCCACGGAATATCCAATCCGGCATGGTTCACTCCCAACTTTACCATGCCGGCACCACAAGAAAAACATCCAGGAGTTAAAGAATTTTGAACTTAAATACCAGCGTGGTATATAAATTATCGATCACGCCGGCACAGGATTCCGGCGTGATTTATAAATTACGTAGAACGCCGACACAAATTACCGGCGTGGTTTTAGAATTATCTACCATGTCGGCGCCGATTTCCGTCTTCGAACCTTGTGTAACGACCATGCCGGTATTGCCAATTCCGGCATTAATGTTCAAGAAAAACAATGCCGGCACTGTTTAAAATTAGGTCCTCTTTTTCAAGTGCAGTTCTGAAATGCCGGAACATTATGTTGGAATGACGGCACTTGTTTCCGGCTTTGGTTATTTTGGCGGAACTGTCGTCGAGCATGCCAGAACTAGTACTCGGCATAGTAATTTAATTTTTTTTTGAACTAATTCAATTTTCTTTTCATTCATTCCTTAGATTGTGACATACATTGATCCAACAAATTCAAAACCGCTTGGTCCGGATACGTCTGAATACTATTAAATGCCTCCGGTATGTTACAAAACAATATTTTTCACCTAGTTTTTAGAACTTTATGTGGGGATTTATTGTAATGAACCTTATAATCTCCCATTGTTGTCCTTATGTAGGGAATAAAAGATCCAAACGAAGCAATCTCTTGGTCTAAAAAGACGGCTCTTAAGAACATGTATGTGTTGGTGAGGAATACCCAAGGTTCAAATACCTGTTTTGAGATGGTTTGAGAGAGAAGTTGGCAATACAAGAAGAAGGATAGCCATAAGAAAAAAGGGTTATGTATATCCAAAAAAGACTAATAGGGTATACAAGACTCGTACGAGGAAGGATAATTTCCCATTTAAGCTTGTATTCCATCTAAGAGACAAAGAAAAGGAATGGGATTGTACGGTGTGGTTTGGCTGTCATAACCACCGGGATCCGAACGATTTTGTTGGTCACTCCCTAGTGGCGAAGCTAAAACCTCATGAATTCGAGGATCTAAAGATAATGACCAAAGAATGTATCAAACCAAGAGTGATTCTCAGAGGCTTTATGGAAAAGGATGATCAGAACGTTTCTTCCCTAAGTATAATTTATAGCGCACAGGCAACCATTAGAAGGGTGGAATGGGAAGGGAGGACCGTTATGCAAGAATTTGAGAAGATAGTTTGGGTCACAACTACACGCGTATCATTAAAAGAGGATCGAACAACAAACCCCCTTCAAATATTCATTGTGGATCCTTTGCTTTCACAATTGGCTCATATATGTTGTGGTGTCCTTATAATGGATTGCACCCACAAGACAAACAAATACAACATGTCGTTGTTCAACATCGTAGGGAAAACATCAGACAAGGTATCATTCACATTGGTTTGGTGTTTAATGGAAAATGAGAGGGATCACAATTATCATTGGGCATTACGACAATTGAAATTATTGTTCCCGAAAAATCAATTACTGAGGGTCATCATAACCGATCAAGATGACACACTAATGAATGTTATATCCGACGTATTTCCGGATGCACAAAATTTCCTATGTACATATCATATAGGTCAAAATGTGATAAAATATTGTCATGATTTGTTTGAACCCTCTAAGGAGGATATTAAGAAGAGAATGGTTGCTCAACTAGAGGAAGATGTTCGCAAGAAGAAACTATCACCCGAAGAAGAAGAAGATGAAAGAGGAAAGATTAAAGAGCGAGTGGACAAAGAACACGATGAAAATCATAAAAAAAGTGGTTGGAATTTCTAAAGGATTGGGAGAAAGTTTATTGGTATATTACCGAGGATATATATGAAAAGAGATTGAACATGTTTATTGTCAAATATAACGAAGTGTATCCAAGTGCCGTCTCATATTGTCGGGATAAATTGTTGGATAAGTTTAAGGAAAAATTTGTGCGTGCATGGACAAATCGGTATAGACACTACGAGAATGAAGCAACTAGTATAGCGGAGTCCGCTCATGGGAGATTTAAATATCTCATCCATTCCGGCCAAGGAAACGTGGTTACGGTCACCGAGGAAATGGAGCAATACTTTAAGGCTGATATCGATATGATCAAGAAGGCTTTTGAGAAAAGCTCAATGGAAAGGATGACATCACATTTTCGATATGGTAATTTGCTCTAAGTAATAGAATTCAACGTCTCGCATTGGGCAATAAAACATATGATTAAAGAAATGAAAAAAAGAGATAAACTACGACAAACCGGGTGATGTGTGTATTTGTCCCGACATGTCTTCGTTGGGGCTTCCTGATAGACGCATTTATGTGTCTAATATATCTCAATTGTATATAGTGTTAGTGCTCGATTTTGTACTTATTTTGTTATTTTATTTATTTGTAGGTGTTTTTGGAAAAATAAGGTTTTGCGGCGAAAATGGCTAAAAATGTGGCATTTGGACCTCCGTAGATAACGTACCAGAAGCGCCCCAGAAGTATGTTGGAGACACCCCGAAAGTACCCCGGAGGAACCCCGAAAAAGTCCGGAAAACATCCCAGAAATATTGCTAAAGGGACACCGGAACTGGATAGGGGGAGGTCATCTTTAAAGTTTCAAAACTGGATTTTGGCGGGAAAAAGGAAGCAGCGTCAACAGTTTTGGATCAAGGATTTGAGCGACCTAGGAGGCGATTCAATGGGAAAATTTGGTACCCACGGACTCTACAAGACATAAGGGACCTGTTAGAAGCGATTAGACCCATCTAATTGGGCTGGATAAGTCAGAAAATCCACACAAAGTCAAGACAGTGCACACGGTCCCTGTTTAGGGTTTTGAATTGGTTTGAAAGATTTGGGAGAGATTCTTGCATGAAATATACTTCAAAACAGTTTAGTCCAAGTCCTAGAAGATATTTGAGTCGAGAGAATAGCTAAAAACAGCCTGGAACACAACAAGAAGAGGATTATTCTTCAAACAACCCGTAAAGAATAATGGAGATTTCCAAGGGGTTTGATCGAGTTTCAAGGTGATTCAAAGCCTATAAATAGTTGGGTTTAAGTCATAGAAGGTTTAGAAACCCTTAGGAGAGAGTTTAGAGTCGAGGAGAGCCGAGGAGAAGCGATTACAGAGAGTTACAGTGCTGCTGCTGCTGTTCGAGGAGGAAGAAGAAGAGGAAGAACAGACCTGCTAAGGCAGTCGTTCTTCAACAGTCTTAAAACCAGAAACGAGTGTCGTAGTTCAACAACGCTAGATATGTATCGTTTATAAACGGCAGTACTCATCTTTGTAACAATGACGCTGTAACGTTTATACAGCGTTGCAAACTTCTCTTTATCACCATATTCATCAATAAAAACACCTATTAAGCAATTTTGAGCAAGTTTTTGATATGAGGAGCTAAACCCCTTAGCCAAGGCGACGTAGGAAGCCATTGGTCCTTATTTATGGTATAATTCTAACTTTATTATTTATTTGCAATATTATTATTTGATTATTTGCATGGAATTGAATTTGAAACATTAGTTTTTATTGAATAGTTGTGAATTATTTTGATGAAGCATGCTGGGTTTTAAAAACTTTTGATGTTTTATACTTTGTGATTACAATTATTACTTCAAAAATCTACAAAAGGCATAATATTAGAATCACTCTAAAAATTGCATGAATATTAATTGTTAGAACTTATCAAATAATGAGTCAATGGTGGAATCCAAGTCTTGGTGTTTTTCCCTAAAGTTTTCAAACAAAATTATTTGCCTGTTTAAATTTAAATCTAAAAACTGTTTTCTTCACATGTCTGAAAAGACCCTATTTACCACTACAACTACAATCACTATTTGAAATACATCAAATTTTTGGCGCCACCGCCGGGGATTTGTGTTTAGGTAGCATTTTTTTAGATTTATTATTTATTTATTTTTTTTGTTTATTTTTATTTGTTCCTTTTTACGTTTCTTTTTGTCTTTGATTTGCATGTTCAAAGTGAAAACTAAGGACTTGGAGAGGAAAAAGCTTAAAGCGAAAAGCGAAAAGAGAAGGAAAGAGGACAATTTTAGGATTTAATTTTTAATTCTTTTAGAGTGTGTGAGGAAAACTGTAATTTTGTTTTAATTTTTCTTTTTGAACTTTAAATTGGACTGGACATTTGAATTTTAATTTTTAAACCCTAGGGAAGGGTACCCTTAAATACAAACTGTGTGCAGGGAAGGACGGTGATTACAATATCACCTCGGCCCCTCGGGTTCGCACACGACATATGAGTCGTGGCCCGAGTCGACAACAACGGTTCATCCCCCGTCTGGTACGGGAGGTAAGTCCAATCGAAACACTCGTGAATCCCCTGCAAGCGAGTTACTGTACTCCTTAAGGTGCTAATTGTTTGAGGACGAACCAGACTGTATTTATTTTCCTAGTAAAGTGAAAGGCCTGGCCTAAACAAGATAAGGGTTCGGATTTCATCACCGTTCTCTTCTTGCCCGCCTTAGGAAAACAAAAACGCTAACCCAAGCTTTAAAATCTGATTAGAAAGAGACCTATAGGGTATCGAGCTTGTTAGGAAAAATTTTCGAAGGATATTGGTTACCTTTAAGAAATCTCGAAGTTCATAATGGTTTCTGTGAGTTGAATGCGTGACTGCGCCGCCTTGTGATAGCGGTGAGGCCTTGGGTATCAAAGCTCCACTGAGCTTCCCTCGCCTTGATTCAACTTACTTTAACTCGGATTGATTCCAGAGGGGTTTGCTTAAACTGTAACGAATTCCCCTTCGAGAGATAGAAGCTATTCTAGAAACAATTTAAGTGGAGTCATCATGCTTTTTGTTTGCTAGAAATCTTTAGGTTTTCTTTGGTGGAGTCGAGTCGGCCTTGTTTGTGATTGTATAGAATCCTTCTGTAGTTTATATTTCTTCGGTGATGAATCCTTTTGAGGAGACGCCACCTGCGATGACGTTGCGAGAATATATGTCTAGAAATTCTCGTTATCAAGAGACGTCTTCGGAAATGACTCTTGGTGAATATATGCGTGAGCAGCGATATATGGATACTCCAACTTTTATTGAGGAATCACCTCTAACGATCTATGAGAAATATTATAAGCATAGACCATGTAGTTGGGAACAAAGCTTAAGAATTCGTGAATATCAAAAATTATATTGTGATGATGATGATGAGGAGGATGGTGATGATGATTATAATGATATTTCTAGTTCAAATCCAAATAATTTTAATAATTATTTACCTATTCAAAAGGACGAGGATTTGACTAGAAATACCCCCGTTTTAGACGATGATTACGAAACTGATGATGGTTTAGAGGAACCAGTTTATCTTGAGAGTACTGTTTTCGAGTCAAACGATTTAGAAACAATAGTCTTAGATGAACTCGTAGAGATTAGCGGGGATGAACCTGACTTAGAAAAATCAATCGCCCACTTTCAGGAATCTGATGACCTAGAAATTAGGGAGATTATGACCAGTCTACCTAGAGACGCCGAAAACTCTAAGTTTGGGGGTGATTATCATTCTCCATGTTCTTTAACTCTTACAAAAATCCCTCACGTGGGACTTGACATCAATGCCTCAACCATCTTACAAGACTATCTTCGTACTCGTTTTCCCGAACTTAATAATATTCAACACGAATCTCAACTGTTAGAAACCCATCCTATGGTTGATGAGGTTAGCCCAGGCAATAATACCAAGATTGACTTTGTTTTCCCACCAAAAACTTTTCTACCCATTGTGGGAACTTTTGATTTTAAGATGTGTCGGTTATTAAGTTTTGAGACTAAACCTAATAATTTTTCGGCACATTTTCTTAAGGAAGACCACCTCTTTCATTGTGGTCAGCTGTGTGAGTCAAATATGATTGACTTAGAGGATCCCCAGTTATTCAGGTTGTTGTTATGTGCTTATAAGTTCTTAGTTGAGTTTTTCCAGACTCTAATACCTGAACCGGATCTTATCTTTGAGGAAATCCAACCGATGAAAACCTTTTATTTGGACCCTTTAATAGAGCCTGAACCTGAACCACAACTATATGTAGTTGTCTTAAGCAAGGGTATGTTCGGTATCTTCTTGGTCTGTTGCAGTTTCCTCTTCTTGTGGGTAACACTTTTTGATCCAGATGACCCAACAGTTATTCCGGCTACTACTATATGATTCTACGTGGTGACTAATACCTTTCCTACGTCTGGCTGAAGACTTTAAACTTAGCACTTCTTGGGAGGTAACCCAATATTCTTGCGACACGGTAATATCTTTCCTTATCTCTTTTGCTTCAAGTGGTAACAATTTCTCCTCGTTCATGCTGTTAATTTTATCATTAGAAACATTGAGGACAATGTTAGATTTAAGTTTGGGGGTATGGGAGAAACTTTTTAGTTGCACTTTTGAAACTTCTAGCGTCACATGGTATCCGGTTAGCTAAGTTTACATATTGTTTCTCACCAAAAAGATTGAAATTGGAATGCTACAGATAACAACTTATTGAGACATTAGAGAAAAAGACATTGAGATCCTTGAAATTCAGGAGAGAACTTGTTCCTTTTAGAGGGTAACCGTGATGGACCTAACCATACATGATCGAAAGGCAAGTAGGTCAGGAAATGCCAGAAAGACAAAGCAACCTCACAATGTAGTCTTAGTTACTGGATTGCGACTCTCTCTCAGTAGAAACTTATCATCATCAACAAGCGGAGTGACATCAAAATTTATGAAAAAGTTGAAGACGTTTAAGGTTTAGAAGCAACAATAGAAAAGAATAATTCAAAAATCAAAGTTGAAGACTTAGTTACAAGAACTTACAAGAGCAAATGATATAAGTTGTTGAAGTTCATGATACCAAGACATCACAATTTGTGAAGATCCAAGTTCTAAAGTCCTTCTCTCATGGCCATTTAAATTTTTGTCTTGTTATTTTTGTTTTAAAAAAAAAATGAAAAAAAAAACAAACAAAAAAAAATGAAACATCATTACGTTCTTTTTGTTCAATAAGGCCATAGGGAAGAAGAAATTTAGCAAGAAATCAAAGAGAAGAGTTAATTGTCAAGGTTCTATGAGGTTCGAGAGTTTATCATCAACAATTGAAGACCGAAGAAGACGTTGTTTCTACTGGGCACTGTGAGAGAGTCGAAGAAAGATGCATTTTGGTTGCTTTGTTAGTCTACTTTCAATCTGACATAGCACTGGTTAACTCATCACACGTAATTAGTCCAGCTGTATAGCAGATGTCCCTCTCATTTTTATCTCTCTCCTAATCTTATCCAGCTGTAAAGCAGCGGACGCATATTACAATGTTTATCTAGCTGTATAGCGGATATCTCTTTATCTAGCAGTCGTGTGGATGTGTCTCCCCTTTTCTTCAGTTAGCTTTAGAGATGACACCTTTAACTTCTCTGGCATTCTAGTTACTTGGAGATAGGTTGAGAATATGTATGTCCTCATAGCTCTTTGGATACTTGTGACCAATTAGGATTAAAGGTTTTGTGGGTATATATCTGGTAAGCCCTCCCGAGACTATAACTCGGCCACTGGGGCCACCTAGGGGTTTAAAGGCTTATTGCATACGCTAAATGCAATCGACGATGCCTGCGACAGTGAGTTAGGATTTTATTTTGCAGTTTTGATTTGCTCGGGACTAGCAAATAATAAGTTTGGGGGTATTTGATAGACGCATTTATGTGTCTAATATATCTCAATTGTATATAGTGTTAGTGCTCGATTTTGTACTTATTTGGTTATTTTATTTATTTGTAGGTGTTTTTGGAAAAATAAGGTTTTGCGGCGAAAATGGCTAAAAATGTGGCATTTGGACCTCCGTAGATAACGTACCAGAAGCGCCCCAGAAGTATGTTGGAGACACCCCGAAAGTACCCCGGAGGAACCCCGAAAAAGTGCGGAAAACATCCCAGAAATATTGCTAAAGGGACACCGGAACTGGATAGGGGGAGGTCATCTTCAAAGTTTCAAAACTGGATTTTGGCAGGAAAAAAGGCAGCATCGTCAACAGTTTTGGATCAAGGATTTGAGCGACCTAGGAGGCGATTCAATGGGAAAATTTGGTACCCACAGACTCTACAAGACATAAAGGACCTGTTAGAAGCGATTAGACCCATCTAATTGGGCTGGATAAGTCAGAAAATCCACACAAAGTCAAGACAGTGCACACGGTCCCTCTTTAGGGTTTTCAATTGGTTTGAAAGATTTGGGAGAGATTCTTGCGTGGAATATACTTCAAAACAGTTTAGTCCAAGTCCTAGAAGATATTTGAGTCGAGAGAATAGCTAAAAACAGCCTGGAACACAACAAGAAGAGGATTATTCTTCAAACAAACCGTAAAGAATAATGGAGATTTCCAAGGGGTTTGATCGAGTTTCAAGGTGATTCAAAGCCTATAAATAGTTGGGTTTAAGTCATAGAAGGGTTAGAAACCCTTGGGAGAGAGTTTAGAGTCGAGGAGAGCCGAGGAGAAGCGATTACAGAGAGTTACAGTGCTGCTGCTGCTGTTCGAGGAGGAAGAAGAAGAGGAAGAACAGACCTGCTAAGGCAGTCGTTCTTCAACAGTCTTAAAACCAGAAACGAGTGTCGTAGTTCAACATCGCTAGATATGTATCGTTTATAAACGACAGTAATCATCTTTGTTACAGTGACGCTGTAACGTTTATACAACGTTGCAAACTTCTCTTTATCACCATATTCATCAATAAAAACAACTATTAAGCAATTTTGAGCAAGTTTTTGATATGAGGAGCTAAACCCCTTAGCCAAGGCGACGGAGGAAGCCATTGGTCCTTATTTATGGTATAATTCTAACTTTATTATTTATTTGCAATATTATTATTTGATTATTTGCATGGAATTGAATTTGAAATATTAGTTTTTATTGAATAGTTGTGAATTATTTTGATGAAGCATGTTGGGTTTTAAAAACTTTTGATGTTTTATACTTTGTGATTACAATTATTACTTCAAAAATCTACATAAGGCATAATATTAGAATCACTCTAAAAGAAAAATTGCATGAATATTAATTATTAGAATTTATCAAATAATGGGTCAATGGTGGAATCCAAGTCTTGGTGTTTTTCCCTAAAGTTTTCAAACAAAATTTATTTGCCTGTTTAAATTTAAATCTAAAAACTGTTTTCTTCACAAGTCTGAAAAGACCCTGTTTACCACTACAACTACAATCACTATTTGAAATACATCACTTCCGTGTCGTCATATGCTTGTGAAGTATGAAGAAGTTATACATATTGAGGTTATTGATCCGTTTTGGAAGCAACTATCTTTTTTCCGTCCCCCTACGGAAGCTCCCGGACAATCACCATGGGATACAAATGAGGCAAAGGAATTCTATGGAGCTTACTCACGTGGAAACTCGGCTAGACGACAAGTATTGTTGAGCCAACTAAGGCTAATTACATGCCCATGGATAGCACAAAATGAAGAGCCAAGAAAGAGAGATCCGCCCGGTAGACCACAAACTAAAACGACAAGGAGAAAACAAAGGAAAGAATTGAAAGCAATGAGTCAACGTGAATGTGAAGACGAGGCAAGTAAGAATGAGACCCAACCGGATGTGAGCTTTCAGAAGAAAGGTTCGCGGAAGCGCCGGTTCCATATAAAAGGGGTAGGCCGAGGAAGGAACCGCCATCAAGTCAACAACAAACGGGAAATTCCGTATCCACACCACAAGCCGATGAAGTGTCGGTTCCAAAGAAAAGGGGTAGGCCGAAGAAGTGCCGGTTCCAAAGAAAAAGGGTAGGCCGAAGAAGTTACCGCTATCAAGTGAAGACAAATGACAGATTCCGTATCAACACCATAAGCCGATGAAGTGCCGGTTTCAAAGAAAAGGGGTAGGCCGACGAAGGTACCCGCATCGTTTAAACAAGAACAACAAGTCGAGAAAGCGGATGCCACACCTAGAGTCGATGTAGCGGAGGTTACAAAGAAAAGGGGTAGGGCTAGGAAGGTACCAACAATGATTAAACAAGGTGAGCATTCCAAAGTCACACCCATAGTTGAAGAGGCGGCTTTGCATATCAAAAATGAAAGGCCGAATAAGGAACCTACATCAATGGAGATGTCAATCAGGAATATTGTATATACGGATGATGTCAATGGAGATGGAAATTGTGGCTATCATGCCGTGACCGAACAATCAGGAATCTTTGAGACGGCGGTTAGTAAAGGGATGACACCATGCCGATACGCTACAAAGAGGATGGCCGAACAACTTATGAAAAAGAAGAGGTGTTATAAACAATTGGTAGATGATGACGAAGGGTTTGATAGTTTGCATGTTCGGGTGTTAGGACCAGAGAACGAGATGAAGTTCCTTCCTACTGAATATTGGATGAAAATGTCGGTTTGTGGGCATCTTGTGGCGGATACATTTAACTGTGTTGTTCATTATTTTTCCCCCACCGAATAAACAACTTATACGCCAAAGTGGCAAAAGTGCGAAGGATCTCTTAAGAAGAGAAGAGTTGTCTTGGCGTTCGTGAACGAGAATCATTTCATTATTCTGGAGCTCAAGGAAAATTGTCCATTGCCGCCGGTTTGTCCGTTGACTCAAACAAGGATATAGTCCCCAATCACTCGGAGGAATGGATGAAATTGTATGAGGAGAACCACTAATTGTGGGATTCGTTGAAGCTATCAATTAACCCAGAGAAGGGATAAATTCCTATTCATAAATTATAAAGTGAAGAAGAGTAGTTTGGAATGTGTGGTTCACTTCTACGCAACCTTTTGTTTTTTTGGAAGTTTGAATTATAATCATTAAACCATATGCTATGTAAGTGCAGGCATGATTTAATTCAAACTTTACAATGCCAAGAATTGGTCCCGACTTAGAAAGTCTTTTTCATTTTATGCCGGAAAATCACCATAAGTACACAGAGATATTAGTTTAAGTGTCGGTATTTAAAATAACTTCCTAACAACGCCGGAATTGTAATACCGGTATTATCTAGAAAAGCGTATCTCCATGCCGAAATTCTAAATTCCTTTCGTCTGGAAAGAAATCAGTTTACCGGCATTGTTTCTACATTTTCAACCGTGTCGGTTTTGAAAAAAAACATAAAAATTGCAATGTTTAACATATATTAACCAATATAAATGTTCTAATACTATAAAAAAAACATTAACAAACATTTTAGATCAGTCGGTCCTTGGCTTCTTGTGAACCCTCTTCTTCGTTTCCTTCCACGAGTCCTTTGCATTTGGATCTTCAATTTTGTCTATCTTTTCCTCGACTGTCTTCATTTCTGCCGGGGTCAGCACCTCTCCTTTCTTGTTCTTGCATTTAAACCAGTTTCCCAATTTTCCTAGTCGCGAACGTTGTTGTCATATTATTCCATTAGTAGGTTAACTTTTATAAGTTTATAGATATACCTTCAAATAATAGGAAGTGAACCAGAATTACGTACCACCAACGTGAGGGTCTTTTGAAGTACGGGTACAGTAAGTTTTTCAGGAGTAGTGGAGGGAGGTTCTGCTTGTGGAGGCACTGTTTCGGCGGCCGGGCGTACAATATAAGGATGGGAGTACCTCAAATGACCTCTGAGGAAGCTCGGTTCCGATTCATAACCGTTTTCCGCCAATTCCCAACCAACCATATCCAACACTAGTCGTTGTTCTTCCCTTTCATTCCAATGTACTAGTAGAGGAGTTGGTTTGTAAACTACCAGCGTATACTGTTCATCTGATAGACATTGAAGAAAGTTGTCACGCCCCAAATACTAAACCTGCTTAGCTAATAATAATATAACCTAAACCTGAAGTAATAGAATCTAGATCTTCGAACTTAAGGAACATAATCGCATAAAGTAAAACAAAACTAATTTCCAAACACTCTGATACTTAATAGATGAAAACTCTCAAATGATATGAATATATTAATATGTTGTTTTACAGATAAACAAAGAGTACACACATATATATATATATATATAAGATCCATAAATGTTCTTAATCTGCTAAAGTTTCAAATTACGAAACGAATATCTTCATGCGCGCCATCTCTTCTGAAAACTGAAACTGAAGTGGGAACAAGTGAGCACATCATCCCAAATGGGGGCTCATTGGTTATCATTATAACATTCCAGTAATCACTAACATGCATCACAGTTCTACTAAAGAAAAACGATAAATATCTTTCACACATAACATAGAGCAAAAGATTGATTCAATTCATATCCCCATATATTACGTCCATATTGGTAATATCCGTGAAAGATCCACCTGCGGATGGATCTACGAGAGAAGTATTCAACAACCTAAACATATATTATCCAAACCTCTTCTCACTCAATGGAGGATAGGATGCTAGGAATAACTCTAGTCTCAAATGATAGCATGAATTCAGGTACCGTAAGATATTATCGTGGAATGCGCACACCTCATAAAACCCAATGCCACCATCTAAGTCTAGAATATAATAAGATTTTGATTACTATGATCTGAACCCGCACAACAGGTTCACAAAAGGCCCAATCATTATTCGTTGACTGAAGTCACCGAATAATAACCATATCCAGTCATGCACCTAGAATTTCTTCCTTAGTCAAGTTCATAGTAACCGAGTCATACTACGAAGACTGTACAATCAAGTATAATATGCACATGAGTGACTTCCCTAAATAAAATAATATATATAATAATCAACCAGGGTAAAGTCAGACTACTAGGTAATAATCAACAGGGGTAAAGCCGGACTACTATCTTAAGACAATACAATGTAATAATAATTAACCGCGGTAAAGCCGGACTACTAGGTAATATTCGAACAACGTAGCATTGCCCTACTAAAACTTAGCCAAGAGTTATGGGGAAACACAGACACTCTTCGCAGGGAAACCACCCAACACATATTACACAACATACCCATTGAATTACAAACAATATGCTTACAGAAATTAAAGACTCATCATGCTCGCAGATAAAGTAAATTTACTGATTATAAGAAGGTTACAGAGTTCCCACCTGATTTGATGACAAGCCACTCCTACCTTGAATTCCTCCATCCGACGGTTCATCCTTTGAATCGATCGTTGTTAATATCGACTAAATGTTAATCATACAAGCACTCTAATAATTTAGCCAAAAAGACTCACACAAAGTTCACAACATAGTTTCATACAAGTCTCCAGTTATGGGCTAAGTCGAATAACTAACAGTTCTAGTTTTATTAAAGGTTCTATAACCTGATCTTTTAATGTTTGAGGCATATATTAATACCTACTTATCCAAATGGGATCAAATTTGGTGCCATCGGAAATCTCTCGGATAACTCTACAACTTTGCAGAAGGAACCGAAAGCTAATTCGGATCTAAAGGGGTCCAAAAGCTCAAATTAAGGTTTCTAGCCCTAAGCCCAAGCCCATGTGCCAAACCGACACGGTTCACTAAACCGGCCCACCAAGAATACACCGAAATGGGTCTGACTCGAGTCGAGTCAAACGAGTCAACTGAGTCAGCGATCGGACTCAGTCATCTTCCTCGCCATTCTCTGAAATTTGTCTCAGGTGTACTAAAATCAGTTCAAGAGATCAACTTCCAAGGTACCTATATTACATCCTATAAATCCAAATTCAACAACCAAAAGATCATTAGAATTACGAAGTCATCTTCTACAACTTTTGCGTACTGAAAAATTTCCAAAACTCACTATAACCTAACTAACATTGCTCCAACTTATTGATGTTCGTGACCGTTACACACAGTTTCAGCTGCGACGGGTGGTTTTATAGCATTGATATCTCACTCTATTCCTAACCAAACTGAACGAACTTTATATGTACACAATCAACACAAGATAAACAACAATTCATATTTATAGATCTATTTATAATTCTCAATATAAGGTACCGAAAGAAGTCTCTACATGTTGGGCAGAGAAACACAAGTTTCACGTGAAATCATGAATTTTCATAATAAAAAGAAACAATTGATTCTACTCTATTTCCATATCAAGCACATACCCATGTCATTATAAACATACTAAAGTAGATTAAATAGGTTACCTTGGTTGTTTAGATTAGTTTCTATTTTCTCCATCATGATCATCATCTTTTCATCATAAACACCATGAACACTTCCTTGTTCCTTTTTTTCTCACTAATTCACTCTCTAAATAAGTGACACCCTTAAACTTATATGTTTAAATTGAAGTCTATGATTTTGTATCTTTACTCCTCTCTCTTGCAAAACCAACAGCCTACCATTATCATCTTATTCTCCTTCTCATTTCACTCAAGTTTTCTCTTCCTAGTCCATGTTCTTCTTTCATTAATTTTACTATTTTTCTTTGAAGTAGAACTTACCTCTCTTCTTATCTCCAATAACACCTCCTACTGCCCTTTTCCTCAAACATAGACACCTCCAGCTTATTCACGTGAAGAAGAAGATAACTCTTCTTATTAAATTTACGTTAACTAGCTAATTAGGGTTAATTAACACTTAATTAATCTAATTTAGGTTAGATTAAGTTTTACTATTACCATCCCTCAAAACTTACTAAGGGCAACTCATCAGAGGTCAGGTCAGGTCCGGTCAAGTCAACGGTCGCGGTCAACTAAAGTCAACGGAGACGGTCAACGGTAGTTTGACTGATTTTGATTCCATCTTTTGAGTCTCTTATCTTCTTCGTCCGGAGTCCGATCGAAACGGTCTAATAGTCCATTTCGCATAACTTTTCGAGATCTATCCAATGGTACTAATTGTTTGTCCAAATTATTATTTTATTAATTGTTGTTAAATTTATTATTCATATTTATTTAATTACGTCATTGTCGGCTAAATCGTCGCTTGACATGTCTAATAACGTTGACGAGGTTGAGAACCCTTACAAAAGTCATGAGAGAATTTGGCATCAGATTTACCCGTAAGTTTTTTCTGTTTGTACCCAAGTTGGCGCATCACACGGCGAAATGCTACACTGTCATGCCTTGCAGAGTTAACTCCTCTTTCGTTCTTATATGGGTCAAACACTACATCTTCGACAGCGATAGAGTCCAAAGCCTCTCTCATGGCGAGTAACTGAGTTCTGTTATTGGGCTTCGTTTTATTGTCGAAAAAGTATTTCTTAGTCACATGATGCTATGGTTCCAAACCATACGTTGACGACTCCAAATATTTGTACTCCTTGAACAATGTTGGGAAGTGTTCATAAGCCCACACATACGCCAATGAAAGATCGTTCCAATGAAATGTATAAGAAAAGAACTAATTGGAAAAAAAATAACTAGTTCACATTAAAATAACTAGTTCACATTACCTTTAATACAGTGAAATTCCCATTAAATTGACAGGTTGTCGCCTTAGAAGATCTACGCATCTCCGCCAATAAATGTGCCAAGAAAGCAGTGCCCCATGAATACTCATGAACCTCCTCCAAGGGATCAGTATTGTAAGTGGTTCATATGCACCCTGTTACCATTAGAGTCAAGGAATATTGCGATGCCCAAGAGGAACAACAGATAAGCAGCGATAGTTGATAGACACATTTTTGTGTCTAAATTGTACTCAATGTCTCTATTATTAGTGCTCGATTTTTGTACTAATTTTGATGGTTTGTGTGTTTGTAGGTGTTTTTGGAGAAATACACTTGTGTGGAAAAAGTTGCTCAAAAAGTGCTATTTGGACTCCCGGAGAAAAGTACTAAAGGCACCCTCAATTTGGATAAGGGGCACCTCAGTTGGGCACCTTCTATTCGCACCCCCAGTTTGGTTAGGGGGACACCGTCTTCAACATTTCAAAAATTCATTTTGGCGGGAAAATTTTATTCTCAACTGTGTAACTTTCGATCGATTCTTGAAGGAGTTCTGGATAGACTAAAAGGCTGAAACTTAATGAGTAGACGTGATATGTCATAACAAAGCTGGTATGGGTGTTTGTTTCGATCAAATTTGGCTGAAAAATCCGTGAGAAGAAAACAGGGAAGCACGTACATGGAAGAAGATATTCACGGGATTACAGCGAGTTAGACGTGTGATGCTCGTGTTTGGAAGAACCTAACCACTATTTGGAGTGTCAGGAAGTTAAATATGGCAATATGGATGCTTCAGAACGCGTGAAAATCAATATCAGTGATAAAAATGAAAAGAAAATAACCCGAGTAAATGAAGATTATTTGGAGATAATGGAGGAGATTCAATGTCGCAATCACGTATAAATATGTTCACAAGGTATCATGGAAGGGTATCGAGTGATTGGGGAGGCTACAGAGTCGAGAGAATTGTTGCTGAGAAATCTGCAGCAGCAGAAAAACAGTGAAGAACGAAGAACAGACTTGCAAAGACAGTCGTTTTCCAACAGTGACAACGACACTCAGTCGTGGGTCGTATATCTACAGTGCTTGCGACACATAGTGACAGTCGTAGAAGCTACATCGTTAGTAACAGTTTATTGTTGTATCTGTAACTATTATAACTGTTACAAAAGCCCTGTTTTATAACTTTTCTCCTTGTAAACACCTTTTTGAGCAATGAAATATTATTTTGAGAGTGTTTTCATCATGTGGAGCTAAACCCCAACACTGGGTCGACGGAGGAAGCCGGACTTCATACTTGGGTGAATATGTTTTATTTTCTATTTGACTTTTGCACTTAATTAAAATAGAATTATGATTTGAAAAAATTAGTTATTATTTTATTAGATGGATCATGCTTTCTTAGATGTTTGATGTACCATGTTTACGATTTATAATTAATGTTTGGAGAATATACCTCGGCAAGAATAAGAGTCGATGTTGTTTTATTTGTCGAACGATAATTGTTTGAGAATGAATAATTGAACCTATTGATATGAGTTTGGCCGAATCCTAGACCCAGTAACTCTGTATTTTATTCCTTTAAAATTAATCTTAACAAGTCTTAGAGTTCGAATCTTATTTACTACAACCACAATCAAAAATTTCACATCAATTTTGGCGCCGCCGACGCGGATTTGTGCTTAGGTAGAATATTTAGGTTTTTTTTATTTCATTTGTTCGTTTTACGTTTCTTTGGGTATGTCTTTGTATTACAGGATTGAAGTTGGATACTAAAGACTTGGAATCAAATCTTAAAGCTAAAAGAGAAGGAAAAAGACAAAAAAAAAAGAGCGAAAGAAAAAATGAAAAAAAAAAGAGAATTTTTTATTTTTTTAGAGACCTTCCATTTTTTGTAATTATTATTATTTCTTTTTTTTATTTCTTTTCTTTTGCACTTTATTTGTACTTTGGACTTGGACATTTTTTTTAAACCCTAAGGAAGGGTACATTAAATATAAAACTGTTTGCAGGGAAGGACGACGATTACAATATCGTCTCGTCCCCTTGGGTTCGCACATGACATAGGAGTCATGGCCCGAGTCGACTTCAGCGGTTCTTCGCCCGTCTGGTACGGGAGGTAAGCTTTCGGAACACCTGCGAATCCCCTGTAAACGGGTTTATTGTATGCCTTAAGGTGAATATATGGTGAGGATTTGAATACGGTTTTTTAATTTCCTAGTAAAAGGCCAGGCCTGGCCAAATTAAGATAAGGACTCGTATTTCATCACCATTTCCTTCTTTCCCGCCTTAGGAAAACAAAACCAAACGCGAACCTAAGCTTAAAATTTTGACTAGAACGAGACCTATAGGCTAACGAGCTTAATAGGAAAGTCGTTCGAAAAATATTGGTTACTCTTTTGAGCATACTTTGAAGTTCATGATGGTTTCTGCGAGTTGAATGCGTGACTGCGCCGCCTTATAATACCGGTGAGACCTTGGGTATTAATGCTCCTCGCAGCTTCCCTCGTCTCAATTCAACTTACTTAAACTCGGATTGATTCCAGATAGGTTTTCTCAGATTGTAACGAATTCCTTTTCGAAAGATTAGAAGCTCGTCTAGAAACAATCTAAGTGGAGCCATCATGCTTTTTGTTTGCTAGAAATATTTAGGTTTGTTTTGGTGGAGTCATCCTGCTATGTGTTTGCTTAGAACCCCCCTTCCTTTAGGATTTTTGTTTTTTTTTTTCTAGTGTATGCCCGAAAGGGCTTGGAAAAGAAATACTTTTGGCCGTTTGATTAGTGACGAGCCTAGAAGTTCTTCTTGTGAAAGCGGGGAGCTCGAAGACTCTTCTTTTGAGAGACCTGTTTTTGGAAACTTTAGTTTTGAGATTCTGTCTCTTCGTGAGGAAAGTACCCCTAGTACTTCGGTTGTGCCAGTGATGGCAACTTTGAAAGATTACATGTTCCCTACTAGGTCTACCCGAGCCTCTTGCATTAAATTGCCAGCCACAATGGCTAATTTCGAGATAAAACCTAGTATTCTTCAGATGATCCCTATATTCTTAGGGAAAGATGATGAGAACCCTTATTTTCATATTAGGGACTTTGAGGAAATTTGTGGGAAAATTAGAATAAAAGACCTTACTGATGAAGTCTTGAAAATTAAGATGTTTTCCTTTTTCTTGAGAGATAAAGCCAAGACCTGCCTGAATAACCTACCATCCGAATCCATTGAAACATGGCAAGAACTTGTTGTTGCTTTCTATATGAAATTCTACCCTAAGCATAAAACTGCAGTTGTTAGGCAGAAAATTAGTTCCAGTGTGCAACAAGAGGGAGAGTCTCTTTATAGGTTTTTAGAGAGATTCAATGATCTCTTATCCCAGTGCCCTCACCATGGATTTGATAAGATGAAACTAGTAGAAATTGTTTATGATGGTTTAGACTGTTCGACCAAAACCATGGTCGAATCTATGTGCGCTGGTGAGTTCACTAGTAAAAATGTCGATGATGCTTTTACCTTCTTAGGAGTTATTGCTGAAAAATCCCAACAGCGGGAGTCTTGTGTTGAACCCACTAAAAGACTCTTGGTCAATAGAAGTAGCACCAATATGGTAGATACAAGACGGGTCAGATGCTAAATTTGCTGCTTTATCTAGAAGGTTAGAAGCTTTGGAATTGAATCAGCCTAAACATAGGCCTCTTGTTGAAACTGATGATATGATTAGAGCCTCTCAAGTCTATAGTTGTGGATTAGAACCCAATAGCTCGTTTTGGGATGGTCAGGTTAGTTAAGAACAAGCCTATGCTGTCTATAACAATGCTAGGTTTGAGAACCATCAGAAGTTTGACCCATACTCAGAGAACTACAACCCTGGTTGGAGAAACCATCCTAATTTTTCTTGGACTAAGGGCCAAAATCAAGGTCAACCTAGTAATTCTCAGCCTCCCCAGGTTTTGGTTATAATAAAAATTCTCCGGGTCAAGCCCAGTTCCAAAACCCTTCTGAGAATAGAATGACTAGCTTAGAGGAATCTCTTGCTATACTAAAAAAGAGCCAGGATACGCTATCACGGAGCCAGGGAATGTTAGTAAAGAGCCAGGGTAATTTTCAAGAAGAAACCAAGAAGAATTTTAAGAATAATTCCCAGTCTCTTGCTAAATTAGAACTTCAAGTCGGCCAAATAGCTAAGTTTCTCACTGAGAGAGAAGATGGAAGGTTCCCTAGTCATACTGATCCTAATCCCAAAGGAGATAAATCGTACAATCATGTGAATTCTATTACAACCCTTAGGAGTGGAAAAAAGTTGATAATAAGGTTGTCATGCCTGATAGTGAACATGCTGTAGTTCACCCTTCTGAGACCGAAAATGAGGAGACTGATAGAGTCTCCAAAGAGACCAATGAGGGTCCTGCTCCCGACTTTGTTCCCAGAGCCCCATTCCCACAGTTTTTAGCCCCAACAAAGAAGGAGTCGACTTTCAACGAGATAATGGAAACATTAAGCAGCGTAACATTAACATTCCATTGTTAGAATCAATTAGGCAGATGCCTTCTTATGCCAAGTTCCTTAAAGATCTTTGTACACGAAAGCGTAAGCTAAATGTCGAAAAGAAATCCTTTTTAGCTGGTCAAGTAAGTTCCATTCTTCTGAATCAAACAACTCCTAAGTATAAGGACCCTGGATGCCCCACCATATCTTGTGTGATTGGTAATCACATGGTCGATAAAGCTTTACTTGACTTAGGAGCTAGTGTTAACTTACTCCCGTATCATGTATACACCCAGCTAGGTCTTGGTAAGTTGAACCCGACTAAAATGACACTACAATTAGCTGATAGGTCTGTCAAAGTTCCTCATGGTGTCATAGAAGATGTTCTGATTGAGGTTGATAAATTTATTCATCCAGTGGATTTCGTTGTTCTAGACACCCAGCCTATTCAGGACTCAAGTGCTCAAATCCCAGTGATTTTAGGTCGCCCATTTTTAGCCACAGCTAACGCTGTCATCAACTGTAGGACTAGGATTATCAACATATCCTTTGGTAATATGACCACTGAACTAAATGTCTTTAATGTTACTAGACAACCTTCTGAGAACGATGATTTCGAAGAAGTGAATATGATTAGCATTTTAGTTCAAGATAATTGGCTTGACACTTTACTGGCAGATTCTCTAGATGATTTTGAGGAAACCATTCTCTTAGATCAGATGTGTGATCAATATTTAGAGACCCGTTTTTCGGATGAATCTATTTTTCGAGACACATATAAGAAGTTCAATTACCCGCCGCAGATAAACCCAGTTATATTGACAGAAACCTTAGATGAGGACGTGCTCCTTCTTTTCATTTTTCTGAACCAGTGCAGTTGTCTCATACTGGTGTCAGCTCTATTTGGTCTTATGGACCCACAATTGTTTCGAATATTGATATATGACTTTGGAAGGTGACAATCCTTTTTGAGGTATTTGATGTCTAACTAAAGACTTTAAATTTAGCATTTCCTGGGAGGCACCCACGCTCATGCTTACGGTAATATCCTTCCTTATTTCTTTTTCCATCCATCAAGTGGTAACAGTTTCTTCTTGTTCATGCTTTTAATTTCATCTTTAGAACATTGAGGACAATGTTAGATTTAAGTTTGGGGGTGGGGAAGAAACTTTTTGGTTAGCTTTTTGCAATAAATAAACTCCAAAGCCTAGAAATTTATTCTTATTAAGGTTGGCACTAACAAATCTAAGTGGATGGGAACATCTTGGTTGTAGGAGTTGAGGAACCAATCTGATTAGATGGAAACATCCAAAGAGTCTATTCATAAAAGCACAGAGCTCAGGTGTTAGAATTAAAAAAAAAAAAACATGGTAGTTTCGCCATATCTCGTTGAATCCTAATCTTCTGTTTTTTATTTTTTTTAAGTGATTTGGTGGGGCACACGATTCAATTTGTTACCATTTCTAGGGTGAAATAGAGTGATTGAGATACCAAAAAAAAATTTAAAATTGAGACCAGACCATCAGACCAACCGGAATAAATTCAATAAAGTCGACCACTGTTGCCCTTGTATATGCCAGTTGTGTTGACCTAGAGTTAGGTTTATCGACCACTGGTCCCCTTGTATATGCCAGTTGTATTGATATTAGTCAGACTGGTATCTCAGTCCATTAAGATAGGTTCATCTTGGTAGAGGCCTTCAGACAGATATGGGAAACACCGTTCACTTTAAACCATCTATTTTTCTCTTTATCCATCTTCTTAATCTTTTCATATGATTGGTTGACTCCGGTTATGATGTACATAAACTTTCTGAGTAGAGCTCTATGACTTATATATGAATTTTAGTATGCTTGAGTGCAAACTCGTGTACAAAAATTGGAATTTCGCATCAGGGTACTTCCTCCTATAGTCAATGATTGTATGCCAACCAAGGAGATTCTTTAGTGCCTTCCAAGGTTCTGCGTAGATAGCTAGAGTTTGGAGTATTGGTTTTGTGGGTACACCTCTGGTAAACCCTCCCGAGATTAACTCGGTTATTTTCTAGATTAATTTTTCTCGAGGACTAGCAAATAATAAGTTTGGGGGTATTTGATAGAAACATTTTTGTGTCTAAATTGTACTCAATGTCTCTATTATTAGTGCTCGATTTTTGTACTAATTTTGATGGTTTGTGTGTTTGTAGGTGTTTTTGGAGAAATACACTTGTGTGGAAAAAGTTGCTCAAAAAGTGCTATTTGGACTCCCGGAGAAAAGTACTAAAGGAACCCTCAATTTGGATAAGGGGCACCTCAGTTGGGCACCTTCTATTCGCACCCCCAGTTTGGTTAGGGGGACACCGTCTTCAACATTTCAAAAATTCATTTTGGCGGGAAAATTTTATTCTCAACTGTGTAACTTTCGATCGATTCTTGAAGGAGTTCTGGATAGACTAAAGGGCTGAAACTTAATGGGTAGACGTGATATGTCATAACAAAGCTGGTATGGGTGTTTGTTTCGATCAAATTTGGCTGAAAAATCCGTGAGAAGAAAATAGGTCAGCACGTACACGAAAGAAGACATTCACGGGATTACAGCGAGTTAGACGTGTGATGCTCGTGTTTGGAAGAACCTAACCACTATTTGGAGTGTGAAGAAGTTAAATATGGCAATATGGAAGCTTCAGAACGCGTGAAAATCAATATCAGTGATAAAAATGAAAAGAAAATAACCCGAGTAAATGAAGATTATTTGGAGTTAATGGAGGAGATTAAATGTCTCAATCACGTATAAATATGTTCACAAGGTATCATGGAAGGGTGTTGAGTGATTGGGGAGGCTACAGAGTCGAGAGAATTGTTGCAGAGAAATATGCAGCAGCAGCAGAAAAACAGTGAAGAACGAAGAACAGACTTGCAAAGACAGTCGTTTTCCAACAGTGACAACGACACTCAGTCGTGGGTCGTATATCTACAGCGGTTGCAACACATAGTGACAGTCGTAGAAGCTACAACGTCAGTAACAGTTTATTGTTGTATCTGTAACAATTATAACTGTTACAAAAGCCCTGTTTTATACCTTTTCTCCTTGTAAACACCTTTTTGAGCAATGAAATATTATTTTGAGAGTGTTTTCACCATGTGGAGCTAAACCCCAACACTGGGTCGACGGAGGAAGCCGGACTTCATATTTGGGTGAATTTGTTTTATTTTCTATTTGACTTTTGCACTTAATTAAAATAGAATTATGATTTGAAAAAATTAGTTATTATTTTATTAGATGGGTCATGCTTGCTTAGATGTTTGATGTACCATGCTTACGATTTATAATTAATGTTTGGAGAATGTACCTTGGCAAGAATAAGTGTAGGATCAGAATCTCGTAATGATAATATTTCAGCGAAATTATCAATGACACAGCATAACAGCGTCGCAGAACAGTTTCAGAAATGATAGAATAAATGACGTCATCTAAGATCACGAGAAAGATGTGATAGTCCTGCGAAGATTAGAGAGTTTGCGAAATTTACAATTGTAAGGTTGTGAGAATATCGGAAATCATATCC